>NC_080162.1:154408253-154615753 GCF_950295315.1 Erinaceus europaeus
CTGTCTTAACTTAGTGGGGCTGGCTCTGGGGAAGTGGAGCTCCAGGACACATTGGTGGGGTCATCTGCCCAGGGAGGTTCGGCTGGCATCATGGTACCATCTGGAACATGGTGGCTGAAAAAAGTTAACATATAAAGCCAAACAAATTGTTGACTAATCATGAACCTAAAGGCTGGAATAGTGCAGGTGAAGATTTGGGGGTCTCTGCTTTATAGATAGCTAGTAGGCCTATTTTAGTTATATTCCAAAGGGCCTATGACTATATTAGTGGACCCAAGTTATTGTCTGAGGAGATGATGTCATGGCTGTAAAAAGGGCTAGCAAGTTGGATCAGGGAAGAGAGTAGCTCCCAAATATGGGAAAGGTATATAAATATTGTTGACTATAAACCCCACAGATTTGATCTAGGGCCCATATCCATCTTGGAGCCTCTATAACCTCTGCATCCCTGTAGATCTGAGCTTACATCTGTGGTCATGAGTAGGGATGCTTCAAACTGCCCCAATTTTCTTTATCTACCTCGCCAGAGGGCTCGTGTCTTTCTGTATATCATCTTTGTGTTTAATCAAAGTATTTAGAGAGGTAAAACATTATCATCCTTGTGTTTTTCTTAAATTTTTATTTATAAAAAGGAAATACTGACAAAAACCATAGGATACGAGAGGTACAACCCGACACTATTCCCACCCCCAGACCTCCGTATCCCTTCCCCTTCCCTGATAGCTTTTTCTATTCTTTATTCCTCTGGCCACCTGCATATCAGATGTCAGGCTCAGGAAAAAAAAAAATAGTAGAGTCATGGGCCATTCGGAATATAACTAAAATAGACCTACTAACTGTCGACAAAAAGGAGACTCCCAACTCTTCATCTGAACTATTGAAGCCTTTAGGTTCATGATTAGTCAACAATTTGTTTGCCTTTATATGTTAACTATTTTTTCAGCCACCAGGTTCCAGATGCTAACATGACCCTTGTGTTTTTAACCCTGGTTTTCACACTGAAGGAATCATAGATGCTTGGCATTATAAAGACTTAAAAAGCTACAAACATCATCAGCTTGATTTTTCCTTAAGATGTAATAATTAGGACATTATTTAGAATGTTTGTGGTTATGAATATGGATTGTTTTCTAAGGCCATTTATTCCACTGGGCATTGCTACTTAAAAGCCTAAAGATATTTCCTAAGCCAAAATCTGGCTTTCCATAGTTGCTATATTTTATCTATATTGTTGTATTTTGGGGAGGAATTTATAAGCATATAAAATTTTGTGTATGTCATTCCTATGTACAGTCCATGCTAATTTTCTCTTCTTGTTCCAATTTCAGTATATATACTGCTGAAGTGATCACAGCGTATTATATTTTTGAAAGAGAGAGTGAGAGAGAAAGAGAAAGAAACTAAGTACTGTTGTCATTTATGTTGTTTTTCTTGTTTTGTTTGCTTGTTCAGAGTCTCACACATGTAAGGCATATGATCTGCCACTGAACCACCTCCCTGGTTGTATAAATATTTTTTCTATTATAACAATATTGTTCACATACTTATTTATTGTAGAAACATTGACAAATTAAAAATGAATTAAAAATAAAGATGAGATTATCTTATAATTTTGTCCTTCAGAATCATTATGAACATTTGGTATCTTTTCTCATAGAATTTCCTATGTGTGTTTTTAAGTAGGTGTGAACTTAGAATTGAGCTGTGACTTGATATTCTATTTCAGAACTACATCTTATGTTGTTAACACCTCTTAAATAATTAAATGTTTTTCAAAAACATATTTGCAAATGGTTCCTTTATTTATTTATTTATTTACTACCAATTCAAATAAACACACACACACACACACACAAAAACACATACATCTTGGAGGAATTATTTTCAGATATTTGAAGATAATATTTATTTATATCCTTAGTCTCTGCAAAGTTTTTCTTCAGGTTTTTTTTCAATTTTTTTTGTCTAATGATTTCTCTTTCTTACTATCTGAATTGCTTTCTCCTGAATTTTTTTCTGTTTGCTTATACCTTTTATACACAATGAAACACAGTTCTTTGGATTACTTCTGAACATTTCAGAGTTAAATAGGAATATATTTTCTGTGATTGATGACTTCTATAGTCAAGTACTGTGATGTAATATTTCACTTGTATACTACTGACTAATGCTGGCTAACACATGCTCTACACTTAATTATTTTTACTTTATAGAACCTCAAAGGGGGATGGGGAGATAGCATAATGATATATAAACATCTTTCATGCATGAGACATTTCATGAGACTCTGAAGTCCCAAGTTCAATCCCCAGAACTACCATAAGCCAGAGCTGAGCAGCACTCTGGTCTTTCTGTGTCTTCTATGTCTCATTAAAGTAGTGTGAATAAAATATTTTAAAGAGAACCACACTGAGTACCTTATAATTCTTGATAAGCAGAAATTAATTATGAAAACACAATTGAAAAACTATTCTTCTTCATCTTAGGTTCATTCAATATGATATTTGTACTGGAAAGATTACTTATTCACTTTAAAAATTCTGTCATCATCCAAAGGACCACACAAACCATGATTCTAGTAGATAATGCATGATCTCTCCTATAAAGTTTTGGGTTACTTAAAAAATTGACATTTCTTTTTCAATTATTCTGTTTTTTTTTTTCCAAAATAAGATGAATACTGGATTGATCTAAAGATATAGGATCCTTGTAATGTAGACACCTCCTGATTTGAGGTCAGTCCACTCATCTGCAGCTTGTGATCAAGTTTTCCCATATCCCTTATAAAATAATTTACTTTAAAATCACTTATGTTATCTTTACTTTCATTTTTTAGACTCCAAGAATATGTTAAATAGTAATTTGGTTTACAATAACTAGTTAACTCTTGGTAAAATCTTGCTAGTTCTTAGTAATCATTACTTAAGATAATCACTTCTCATTACCTTTCCCACAATTTATTTTAGTGTTTCTCCCAGGCCAACAATCAACTTATCATAATTCACTTTCCAATCAGGGAAGCCAACTAAGCTAACTAGTTAGTGGTAGATCAATTCTGAAATCTAGTGGTCTTTCTGTTACACCACAACTTACCAATAATGAACAATTAAAATATTAGAAATAGATAAAAAATCATTTATTGCAAAAATGATAAATTGCAATGGTAATACTTAATTTTTAACAAGTGCATTTATTTAATTAGAGTTACTTTAGAGATACATGGAATTCTATATTCTTAAAGTCCTCATGAAGTCAACATATATATATATATATATATATATATATGTTTATTGAGTATCCTGTTTTAAATGGTGAAGAAATACCATTTCTTGATTAGAGCTGCTAGATTTAAATTAAGTTAATTTGCACCAATACTCTACCTTGCATTTAATAGATGTTTTGTAACCTTGATTAGTTTAATCTGGAATTTATGCCAACTTTATGTGAGTGTATGTATACAGATGTAATAAATTTCTGCCAGTGGTAACACATCTGAAACCCTGAAGCAACTCTGCAAAGTCTGATCAACCATTTCCTAATCAAGAGATGAGAGGATGCCATAAATTAAAAATTGGCAAAGAAATGTTTCATAAAGTGTAAGCAAGCAATTATAATCATTTCATCATTTCAGTCACCCACTAAAACTGCTGACTAGAGGCTACAACAAACTGTACAGTCTTCTCTTGCTTATTAAAATACAATTATTTTCCTGAAAGTGAATTACAACAGTATCATTTCTTTACTTTGGTTGCTACAAACAAACAACACTGTGTTCTAGTGAAAACTCACTTTAATAGGGGTCAAAAGAGTTGAAATCTTTTCTACTTCTAGCTAATTCTGTGAACTTTTCTGGACTATTTCCAATTTTTCTAAATCTGGATCAAAACATTTTTACCAATATATTGCTTAAACTGAAATATTATAAAATAACTTTATATTTTAACATATTCATTTATTGTTATTCATTAACTTGTTGACTTATCGGACATTTTGAGTGTCTTCTGTATAAGAGCTACTGTTTTATTTATAATTCTTCCTTCCTTCCTTCCTTTCTTCCTTCCTTTCTTCCTTTTTCTCTTTCATCAAATACTGCTCAGCTCTGTCATATCATGGTACCAGAGATATAACCTGGGACCTTGGAGCCCAAGGTATGAAATTATATACCATAACCATTATACTATCTCTCTAGTCCTAGTAATATTTAATCTTTTTTCTTGTATAATTAGGACTTTACTTTTTCATTTATTTTTAATAGTGATTTACAAAATTACGAAACAATAAGGGCATAATTCCACACTGTTCCTACCATCACAGTTCTGCAGTAGTGCTCACAAGGTCACCAATATGGTTGAATGTTACTTCTATAACTATTTGTATCTATAGTCCTGTCTTCTCTTCCTTTCTTATTTTTTATTTTTTATTTAAGAAAGGATTAATTAACAAAACCATAGGGTAGGAGGGGTACAGTTCCACACAATTCCCACCACCCAATCTCCATTTCCCACCCCCTCCCCTGATAGCTTTCCCATTCTCTATCCCTCTGGGAGCATGGACCCAGGGTCATTGTGGGTTGCAGAAGGTAGAAGGTCTGGCTTCTGTAATTGCTTCCCCACTGAACATGGGCGTTGACTGGTCAGTCCATACTCCCAGTCTGCCTCTCTCTTTCCCTAGTAGGGTGGGTCTCTGGGGAAGCGGAACTCCACGACATATTGGTGGGGTCTTCAGTCTAGGGAAGCCTGGCCAGCATCCTGATGGCATCTGGAACCTGGTGACTGAAAAGAGAGTTAACATACGAAGCCAAGCAAATTGTTGAGCAATCATGGACCCAAAGCTTGGAATAGTGGAGAGGAAGTATTAGGGGGGTACTCACTGCAAACTCTAGTGTACTTCTGCTTTCAGGTATATATTTTGCAGTAGTTTACGGATACGTGTGAACACATGCTCTCTCTCACAGAAACTGGTGTATATCTAGGTTTTGGGACTTTGTTAGAAAGTGAATCACCTGAGATGGAATTAGAATATACTATGAAAGGAAAGTTCTCACCCGAGTAATGAAGCTGAAGGGTTGTCCTTTCTAAGTCACATCTACACCTATTACTCCTTTTGAATGTTTTAACCCCCCCCCCCCACTTCCTCTGGGTTTTGATGGAATAGAAGTTCTGAGCCCTCTGGTCATTTTCTCCTCACAATTCCCCCCCTCCCCCCGTCTGGGGATATGGAACAAAATTCTTTATGGGGTGCAGAAAGGAGGAGTTCTGGCTTTTGTAATTACTTCTCCACTAGACATGCAGATTGGCAGGTTGATCCATATTCCCAGTCTGTTTCTATCTTTTCCTAGTGGGGTAGGCCTCTGGAGATGTAAGGCTTCAGGAAAGATTGGTGAGGTCATCTGTCCAGGGAAGTCAGGATGAAATTAATAGCATCTGCAACTTGGTCACTGAAAGGTGGCAAGATGTAAAACAGGACAAAATGTTTAATAAATAGGAAGCAAAAAGTAGGAATAGAGAAGATGAGAACAGGGATTTCAGGGTGGGAAGAAGCTATGAAGTCTATCTTATGTATGTTTTTAGGGACCCATAACTTGAATGACTTTTACTTGAGCTTGATAGCTAACAGGAAGTTGTACTAAATATATTGCCTTGGAAGATGATGTCAGAGTTCTCTGAGAATAGGTCTATAAAGTTGGATCACGGCAGAGAATAGTTCCCAAACTTGAATAAAGTATATGAATACAATTAACTATTTACCCCATCAATCTGACCCACATTTAGCATAGGAGCCTGTGCAACCTCTGAGTATATGCCAGCCTGGGCTCACAATCCATGGTCACAAATGGGAACATTCTAAGCAGCTGGAAACATTCTAGGCTGCACTTATTTTAGGACCAGTCTTGCTGAAGTGGCATGTTAAGGGAGAGTGGTGTAATCCCTACCACTGCTGCTTGATAGTGAGGGCAAGATCCTGTAAAGGCCCACAAGAGGGTTTCCTGATGGAAGTGACTAGTGATGGTGGTAAGAGGGATATAATAGAGGTCTAGGCCCTTCAAATACATGTGGGAATCCAAAGATTTCCTGACTAGGGCCCCAGATGATGGGGTGGCCTGGTAATAATATTTTAATTTATACATATTTAATTTAATTTATACGAATTTTCTTTTTTAAATTTATTTAAAAAAGGAGACATTAACAAAATCATAGTATGGGGGGGTACAACTCCACACAATTCCCGCCACCCAATCTCCATATCCTGTCCCCTCCCCTAATAGCTTTCCCATTCTCTATCCCTCTGGGAGCATGGACCCAGGGTCATTGTGGGTTGCAGAAGGTAGAAGGTCTGGCTTCTGTAATTGCTTTCCCGCTGAACATGGGCGTTGACTGGTCAGTCCATACTCCCAGTCTGCCTCTCTCTTTCCCTAGTAGGGTGGGTCTCTGGGGAAGTGGAGCTCCAGGACTCATTGGTGGGGTCTTCAGTCCAGGGAAGCCTGGCCGGCATCCTTATGGCATCTGGAACCTGGTGGCTAAAAAGAGAGTTAACATACAAAGCCAAACAAATTGTTGAAGAATCATGGACCCAAAGGTTGGAATAGTGGAGATGAAGTGTTGGGGGGTACTCACAGCAAACTCTAGTGTACTACTGCTTTCAGGTATATATTTGCCCTAGTTTATGGATACCTGTAAACATATGCTCTATCACCTGGAACCTGGTCTATATCTAAGTTTTGGAACTTTGTTAGGAAGTGAACCACCTGGGACAGAATTAGAGACTATTATGAAAGGAAAGGTCTCACCCAAGTGATGAAGCTGAAGGGTTGTCATTCCACACCTGAAGTCTCTGGAAACACTCTGAAGTGAAGCATGCTGGGGTGGCACTCATTGCGTTGGTTAGGTTGCAATCAGCAGATGCAATATTACTTGATAAGAATTGGGAGAAGCATACGGGAAAGTGGGCCCTACCCTAGGGTCCCAGGACTGGGGGAAGTTTAGGCTCTATAGTGGAAATGTGAGGTTCCTGTTGTCTTAGGGTTCAAGAAGACAATGGATAGTTACTGTTATCATCACATTATTTGGAAATTGGGTTAATTTTGAAAAGTCCCTTTGTTAGACATCCTCCACATGCTGTGAGGGACAGGCTTAAACCTGAGTCTAGAACAAAGCAAAGTAATTGCACTATCCAGGTAAGATTTTTTTTTGACAGCTCTCTATTGTTTGACATTTTTTTCCCCTCCAGAGTTATTCCTGGGGCTCAGTGTCTGCACTACGAATTTACTGCTTCTAGAGGCCATTGTTGCCCATTTTGTTGCCCTTGCTGTTACTGTTATTGCTGTCATTGCTATTGTTGTTGTTGAATAGGACAGAGAGAAGTCGAGAGAGGAGGGAGAGAAAGACACCTGCAGATATGCTTCACCGCCCATGAAGCGACCCCTGCAGATGGGAAGCTGGGGGCTCAAACTGGGATTCTTGACCGAGTCCTTTACTTTGCACCATGTGTGTTTAACTCGCTGTGTTACCTCCCTGCCCCTCCCAATTTTTTTTTACTATTTGAATTTTAATGCCATTGGAAATTGGCAATTAATATGACATTTAAAGTGAACATGAAGACTACTGTGACATAAATTGTGTAACTTATAATTTTTTTAAAGATTTATTTATTTTGAGAGAATGAAAGGAGAGAAAGAAATAGAAGACCAGAGCACTACTTATCTCTGGCCTAAGGTGGTGCCAGGGATTTAACCTGTAGTCTCTGGAACCTCAGGTATACACCTCGGTGCCCCAGTAGGCTGTGATATCTACCAGCCTTGAATTGTGCACCTTAAACTGAAGGGTGAACAGCAGTCATGTAGATTTATACAACTTAGTTATAGGCACTAGGAAAGAAATAGGTTGAGTAAAATCCCTCACATAAAAGACACTTTATTTCTTCAACTTGTTGTGTTACAAGGTAATTTATAAGATGTGAACTGGGAATTGGGTGGTAGCGCAGCAGGTTAAGCACAAGTGGGCAAAGCTAAGGACCTGTGTAAGGATCCCTGTTCGAGCCCCCGACTCCCCACCTACAGGGGAGTCGCTTCACAGGCAGTGAAGCAGATCTGCAGGTGTCTTTCTCTCCCCTCTCTGTCTTCCCCTCCTCTCTCCAATTCTCTCTGTCCTATCTAACAATGATGACATCAATAATAACTACAACAACAAGGGCAACAAAAGGAAAAATAAATAAAAAAAAATTTAAAAAAGTGAACTTTATTATATAATGGGACAAATTGGAGAAAATCAAGTGATAATGTTCATTCTGATATTCAACTGGCGCTTCTCTCTTTTGAGCTGCTAAGCTTTCTGATGATGAATTAAGAAAGCTTCACATGTGCATAGTTCAAAACTAGGAGAGTGACATAAAAAAGTAAAAGATCCATTGAATCTCTCCCAGGGGCCCAGATATTTTGCAGGTGAGTTTATGTTAGACTGGTATTCCACACAGCATGATTTTCAAGCATGGAATACAGATGATAGTGGATCTGTGTAAACTTGTTTTCGGGTTTTAAAACAAACAGAAAAAATGGTCATGAAATGAGCAAGCATGTACTAGAATCACAGGCTAAAAGCAAATTTGAAGCATATCTCTAGTGTATACATATTTCTGGAAAGTAGTCCTCAACCCTTGGTGTGCTAAATTTTGCAAGAAGCCGAAGTTGTGCTTCTCAGTAACTCACTTTGAATATCCTTTAGTTCTTAGGATCATTTATACTTCCTGTTTATTTCTTTATCCTGCATCCCAGTTCTCCAATCTAGCAAGATCATAGACATTTATTTAGCATCCTTAGCTCTTTGAGTGAGAAGTCATTTCTGATCTCACTGTGGGGTAAATTATGGTACTAAAACACTGTTACATGAAACCAGTCATGAGGATAGATTGGTGAAGAAATGAGGACAGCCATTTTCCTATTTATTATAAATAATATACCCTGTTTGAAAATTTCACTGTATGCAATTTTTATAATTTGCACTACATGCAGTTTCAGTCCCAGATTAAGTAAGACTAACAGAGAGGGGAGGGACACTTTGCTTTTACAAAGCATATAATTCATGGATCTCTAAAGATTGTGATATATTTACTCTTATCAACACTGTTTAACACTGTTGAACCAACCAACATTATGTTGAACTGACATTCCCTATGCCTGGCAGAGAACCTATGAACTATGTTTCAGGTGCATAAGGAATGGTGAAAGGAAAGCAACACTGGGGAATGACAGGATTTTCCTATGTGGTTCACAGCCTTACAGAGTGAGTGGATTGTCATTGAATAGGGCACATAAAGATAGGTAGATATTTTGTAGGGTAATATGGTAAAATGAAATCTGAAAAAAACAACATGCTAAAAGATATGAAATATAATACATGTCAGAGTATCCCAGAGAAAGGCAGCATTTTAGCATGGGTAGCACTTAAGGTGTCAGAGGCACTGGTAAATGAGAAAGCCATACAAATCGTGCACCATGCAGGTAGCTCTGATGGATTCTGTAGACAAAGGAGTCACAGAATGGTCTAAAACTGGGAGGGTTACAATAAATAGACAATACAACTAAAATGGAATACTTTCAGTAGAAATTTCCCACTACATGGAAAAAGGGCCATGAGGGGCTCAGTAGAAGGGTCCATTAGGACTGTGCGATATGGGTAGAGGGCTTATCTGGGACAGAATGCAAAAGACTTGGAAGCTGTATGGATGGATATGTGTCTGTAGTTCGCATTCTATGTCTGGGTAGAGAAAGAGAAATAAAAGGAAGTGAAGGATGTTTTAGTTTGGGGCAAGAATTGAAGTACCACTGATCCATCTATCATTCTGCACACTAGAAGTTGGGTGATGCCTGGCATGGAGGATGTGGTGGAGATCTAAAAGGTAATGGGAGATTTGGGATGTGCATGTTTATATCTATGTAAATAGGTATAGGTGTGTGTATACAATACATGTATATCCTTATAGTTTTGCACTTTATGCTTTGTTATTTTTATATAATCTCATGGAAAACAAATGACATGGTGAAAGTTTCCAGAAGGCAAAGAGAGCAAAGAGTCCTGGAGACTTACCCTTAGTAGTATCAGCATTGAATAGGCAGGTAAAAGGACAGGGTCTGGAAAGAAGTCAGAGGGAGAGCAACTAGGAAGAAGATGAGAAGGGCTTTTTGGTGACAATGAAAATAAATGATGACATGACACAGTCATTGACTTCTTCTTCTAGAGTTTGCCAGTCATTGACTTTTCCCATGGAACACCAGATGACTAGAACTGAGACAATTCAAATCAAATGATAAAGGAGGAGGTCAATTTTCAATGGATCAAAGAAGGACTATAACAGCAGATACTAGATGCAGATGTTTATTTCTCATGAAAACAAAGTTAGAATCAGTTTTTCAGCTGTTATCATTGGCATTTGCATCTTGGTATGGGGGAAAGAGCAAACGTGTTCAATGATTTACTAAAATGATAGAGAAGTTTATTTCCTAAAAAAAAAAAGCACATATTTGGGAAGCTGAGAGTATTACAAAATCTGATGTGTCTTTTAGCTTCTCCATATGGTCACAGGAAGGAAATGGGTTGGTATGTAGGCATCGGACTATCAGTAATTGCCTGTGGCGAGCACACCATGTTTCCTAATACTTGGGCTCACCCACTGTGTAATATCAAGACACAGAACTGCAAATGACAATGACCAGCTTGGTTAGAGTAATAGAGAAATGTATATTCAGTCCATTTAATTTCCCTTCTACTTCTGAAAAATTTAAGTTGGATTGTTTTCACTAATATTACCAAAAAAAAAAAAAGACATTTTAGTTACTAATTCTAACATAGCTAAACTGAAACTCAACTTTCTATTTGTTTTATATCTCTATAATTTCATATTTTGCTTATAATGGAGCATAGGTGGTTCATTCCACTATTGTTGTTATTACAGCTATTATTTTATTAAACATTCTGTGTCAACATCTACTCTAGGGGTGCAAGTTTTCATTTTTCCTATGAAGATCTCAGTTTAGCTAGGATGGTAAAAAGGAGATATTATTATAATATCATATATAGCATGTTATAATGTTAGCATGTATATGGCTATATACTGGATATACACATATCTCAAATATATATATGCTAGACTCTATTTACAATTTTACTTGTAGTGTTTCCTAAGTTGCATTTGTTTCCATCTAAAGTTTGCAGCCAGGGCAAAAATTCACTCTCAGTTGATAACAAAGGCTGAGGAGTAGCTGAGACCAGCTCAGGTATGCTTTCCTGACTCTGAACTTTACACTCAGTGACACATAATGCTCAACTGCCTTTCCTTGGAGAGCCCATAGGAAACAAGGAAGTAGTTGTTAGGGGATTTCCCTGAGGAAAGAAAGGATGGTTTGGGAGCTCAGCTCAGAATTGTGATGGTGGCCAGACTAGACTGGACATTAGTGCAGACAGAGAGCTGCTATCTCTGATGTCTTTTATATATATATAATTTTTATTTATAAAAAGGAAACACTGACAAAATCATAGGATAAGAGTGGTATAACTTCACACAATTCCCATCACCAGAACTCTATATCCAATCCCCTCCCCTGATAGCTTTCCTATTCTTTATCCTTCTGGGAGCATGGACCAAGGGACATTATGAGGTGCAGAAGGTGGAAGGTCTGGCTTCTGTAATTGCTTCCCCACTGAACATGGGCATTGACAGGTCAATCCATACTCTCAGCCTATCTCTCTCTTTCCCTGGTGGAGTGGGGCTCTGGGGAATCAGGGTTCCTGGACACATTGGTGGGGTCATCTGCCCAGGGAAGTCTGGCTGGTATCACGGTAGCATCTGGAATCTGGTGGCTGAACAAAAAGTTAACATATAGAGCCAAACAAATTGTTGACTAATCATGAACCTAAAGGCTGGAACAGTGCAGATGAAGATTTGGGGGTCTCTGTTTAGTAGATAGTTAGTAGACCTATTTTAGTTATATTTGAAAGAGCCCATGACTATACTAGTTTTTTTTTTTTTTTTTTTTCTGAGCCTGGCATCTGATATGTAAGCGGACCCAAGTTACTGTCTGGGGAGATGATATCATGCTGGAAAAGGACCAGAAAGCTGGATCAAGGAAGAGAGCAGCTCCCAAATATGGGAAAGGTGTATAAATGTTGTTGACTATAAACCCCATCAATTTGATCTGATCTGGGGCCCATAATTAGCTTAGGAGCCTATGTGACCTCTGCATCCCTGTAGATCTGAGCTCACATTCTGTGGCCATGAGTAGGATGTTCTAAGCTGCCCCAATTTCAGGGCCCATCTTCCTCAGGTGAAAGATAGACTATGTTGTCCAACCTCCCTTCAGAGGTTGGAACATTCTCTACGGCTGTTGATCCACGTTTGGGGGTAAGGTCCTATGGGGCCCACAAAGGGGTCTATTGTATTGTTTCTGATAGGAATGACCAGTTACAATCGAGAGAAGGATGGGAGGGAGGGATTCAAGGACTAGGCCCATCATGTCTGTGTGGGAATCTCAGGACTCCCTGATTAGGGTCCCAGCTGATGGGGTGGCCTGATAGTGACTATAGAGTCATCATTGTCATCATTAAAGTATGCCAGTCTTTTGCCCTTATTCAGCTTTTGTAGTCCTTACTTTGATAAGATTAGCTTTGGAGTGACTGAGGGAAGTGTAATAAAAAGTAGGTGAGGAGGGTATCTAAATCTTAGTAGACACTATTTCATTGTGAACTTTATGGTGTCTTTTTAGGTCTTTCTACTTGTTTGCCGCACATACTGACTCACTGCAGACTATTGCGCATTTTTGCTTTCAGGTATATATTTTGCCCTAATTTATAGATACATGTGAACCTATGCCCTATCTCATGGGACCTGGTATATATATAGGTTTGGGGACTTTGTCTGGCTCTGATTTCTTCTGACCATGGCTCTGGGTCTGATAGATCAGCTTTTGACTTCACAATAGATGTGAGGTTTCCAAGTTTTCTCCAAAGATACTTGGAGATGTCAGAGAGGAAAGAAAGGGAAAGATATTCCGGATAATATATTAGTAGGTGCATATACTGAGTTAGGAAACACCATAATTAAAAACTTCAGTTCCTTGTACCCCACTGTGCCTGGGAGGTGGGCTGTGGAATGTGGTGCTGAGACCTGCAAACAGGCCCAGCTTTATCCTGTGCCAGTGGATACTAGAGAACTATCTCTCATCCCTTGTACCCTCAATAAATCTTTAGTCACCAAATAAATGGCGGAGAGACAGGTGGAAGGATTTTTCTGACTCCCTCAGAAGAAAAGTCACAACCCATCTATAGGATGTAGTGAAGAAATTGAAGACAAATGCAGTGCAAGATAAAAATGTAATCAAGTGTGAGTCTAGTGATTCTGTAAAAATCTTTGTACCTTTTGTTTGTGGTTATTGATTTAAAATCAAATGGACCTAGGCTAGTGACAGGATCCAACTATGTTGGTTTATTCTCCCAGTCACAGGAACACTTGGAAGAGCCATGCTTACCATTTAGAGAAGGGGCAGAAAAAGTAAAAAACTGTTGCATAGTTTTATAATAATCTTAATGCTATGGGTTATGCTCAATGACTATTCTAAAAATCAAATCTCTGGACTTTGAAATATGTTTTCACTGAAATGGCAAAATTAGCAATGTCTACATAGCAAACAGATTAAGCTTCACTTGAGTGTGAAAAATCACTTGGACCTTATTCTTCCAAGACATTACTTCATACAGTGCTTTTGTTATCACTCTGAAGTGAAGCTTTGCTCTGGCTACTAAATTCAAATGCAAATGACCATATTCCATGAACACTCTGTTAAGCCATTTCCATTCCCAGGAATGATACATCTTCTATCTCTTCAAATTCTTCTTTTACCATGAAGGGAGGACCACCCTTTAGTGACATCTGCTGGCAAGAGAAGGGGCATGGGAGGAGACTTAAAGAGATGTTATGTCAGGGTTCTTCCAGGTTTCCAAACATGGAAACATGACATTTCAAAACTATAATGTTTTCTTTTATATGTTAATACTTTAAATGGCATTAGTAATGCAGTTAGATGCTCTTGTCCAAGCTGAGTGATCAGGGAACAGTGAACACCCTCCATTTACACTTGCTGTGGTGAGCACATGTATACAAATAAGGGATGTTAATTCTGATCAAGAGGCTTAAAATGGAATGCCAACTTCTTTGTCTGAAGAAAGTGGGAATTCAGTTCAGAATATTGAGATGAATGATATTCATATAAAGTAGAAGTCGGGAAACTTAGCTCTTGGTGTCCACAGATGATAAGCTTGCCTTTCTACCACCATGGGGCTCGTTTTGTTAAATAGAGCATTTATGATATTGCGAGAACATGGAAACAGGACTGCCTTGCAGTCAGGCACTCTTGGGAGACATCTGTTAAAGCTGCATGCTTTGCTTTGGGGTAAACGAAAGGTTAAAGTTCTAAAATCAGTATATGAAATCAGTATAGAAAATCAGTATATTTGGCTTGCAAAGGTAGTCTTGAGTTCTGGCTGGAGGAAAAGATTGAGTCATTTCCCCTTTTCCCCTTTTCCCTTTATTTTTATTTACCTACTTACATATACAGTCAGAGGTTAGATAAATTGACCTGTAAGACAGTTTTTTTAAAAAACATATTGTATTTTATTAGTGATTTAACACTGATTTACAAAATTATGAGATAACCATCTGAATTCTCTGTCTCCATTCCCTCCCTTGGAAACTGCAGTAGTGATTGCAAGGCCATAGATATGATTGAATATTATTTCTATAACTATCTGTATTGATAATATATCCCTATTTTTTATGGTTCTGCCTTCTCTTCCTTTCTAAGTCACACACACACACACACACACACACACACACATACACACACACTTATTACTACTTCTGAATGTACTCCTTTTTTTTTTTTCTTTCACTCTCTTTGGGTTTTGATGGAATTAGAGTTCAGAGCCTTCTGGTCATGTTTTCCTAACAGTTTTCCTTATCTGGAATTATGGACCAAAATTCTTAATTAAAAAAATTTCTTTATTTACTGGATAGAGACAGCTAGAAATAGAGATAGTAGGGGGAGATACAGAGGAAGAGAGAAAGAGAGACACCTACAGCACTGCTTTGCCATTCACAAAGCTTTCCCCCCCTGCAGGTGGAGGCTAGAGGTTGAATCTTTAAGAACTATAACGTGTACTCAACCAGGTGCATCACCTGAATCAAAAAAATTTTTATGGGGTGCAACAGGTGGAAATTCTGGCTTCTATAATTGCTTCTCTGCTTGACACCAGTCAAGCTTAAAATCTTTGATATTATAATAGTACTACTTGTCTCCCATAATACGTCTGGTTATTAGAGAGAAGTAGGACACTTAAGTCTTCATTTTTATGCACATACTTCTGTTAGTTTTTAAGTTTTCTTTTCACATTTTATTAGTGATTTACCAGTGGTGTATAAAAGTACAAGATTTTGGGGGTGTATTTTCACATCTACATGTTTTATGTAATTCACCATGGCACCTACATTCAGTGGAATACTTCTCTGCAGTTAAAAATGCAGATGATATTGTATCATTTGGAAACAAATGAGTAGACTTGGGGGTGATTATGTTAAGTGAAGTAAGGCAAGTTATGGAAGAGAATTATTGGATAATATTCCTCATATGTGGACTATAGACTACTGAAATAAAGGAATTTATAGGACAAATGATAACCAACCACACTTTCTCTTAGACTTGATGAGAACCATGGCATGGACAGCAGAAGGAAGGGGGCACAAGATTTTGGTGGGGGACATCTACTAATTTTTAATTTCACTTCAGCATGAATTAGCTCAACATGAACTATCCAATTTCCTCATTCCAGAGATTTTGTGACGAAGTATTTCAAAAGAAAGCTCAGTCCTATTTGATGTACTTAATAGTTTGATAGGGGGATGTAATCTATTTCTGAAACTTACTGTGCAGATAGATAGGATATTTTCTTGATGAAAATATTTATTGTACAACAAAGAAGCTAGACTGAGGAATACTTAAAAAATTGTTCCAATGTATTCTTGGAAGCCTGTGTAGTAGTTTTATTTGCATTTGAGTGCTTTAGTTGTTGCTAACTGTAAGAGGTCAAGTATGTGAAGAAAAGAAAGACAGGAAAAATCTAGTAGCATCTGTACTGTACTGATCCTAAGAAATTCTCTGCTCCTCACTTCTTTTTCCTGTAACTGACTAATTCTCAGTTCTTCCTGGAAAACTGAAACAAAAACTTCCAGATGTGAAATATAAAGAATAAACTCGAAAGAGAGAATGTCTTGGAAAGATAGAATAGGAGAGAAAAACAACTTCCCTTTTGGTGAGGAACAGCACTGAGCCCACAGTCCTCTGGGCTTAAATAGGATTTTTAAGTAATCACATTGCCTTGGTGCCACATAAAGTCTACCTTGGGGGTTAGGAATAATTAGGTTCTCTAGTTCCACTGGTTTTTCACAAACATAGTTGTACTTTTATTTTATATTTGGAGAAAAGATGTTTGTGAGGCCATTCCCCTGTTCCCTGCTGCCTTTGGCACCATTACTGTCTGTCATAGTGAAGTGAAGGGTGAGGGGCAGAAGGTGAGCTTCCATGTACATCATGTACATGATCTTCACTATTGTCTCTGTTGTCTTCTTTCTTCTTTCTTCTTCTTCTTCTTCTTCTCCTCCTCCTCCTCCTCCTCCTCCTCCTCCTCCTCCTCCTCCTTCTTCTTCTTCTTCTTCTTCTTCTTCTTCTTCTTCTTCCCCTTCCCCTTCCCCTTCGCCTTCCCCTTCCCCTTCCCCTTCCCCTTCTTCTTCTTCTTCTTCTTCTTCTTCTTCTTCTTCTTCTTCTTCTTCTTCTTCTTCTTCTTCTTCTTCTTCTTCTTCTTCTTCTTCTTCTTCTTCTTCTCCTTCTCCTCCTCCTCCTCCTCCTCCTCCTCCTCCTCCTCCTCCTCCTCCTCTTTCTTCTCCTCCTCTTCCTCCTTCTTCTTTTACTTTGGTATAACTTGAATAACATGGCCCTCCTGTGTTCCCCTCTGTCTAGCTGACCTATCCCAGCCCTAGCATAACTGACAATGATTCTCACTTGACTACCAGAGTCCATTACTGGGGTGGGGTGGGGGCTGGAAATCCTTTGGAACTTTCAGATATGAAATTTTGATGTCTGCCTGGAAGGCCTGGCTTAGTCTCTTTGACCTGGATGTTCAATTTTTTTCCTGGAATTCCTCTGGCCACTCTATTTTTAAAAAAATCATTGTATTTATTTATTATTGGATAGAGACAGAGATAAATTGAGAGGGTAGAGGGAGATAGGGAGAAAAACAGAGACACCTGCAGCCCTGCTTCACAGCTTGTGAAGCTTCCCTCACTCTGCCTTTAAAAAAAAACTGATTTGATTATGATCGACAAGTCCATTGGATAAGAGGGGTACAATTCCACATAATTCCCACCACCAGAGTTCCGCATCCCATCCCCTCCAGTGGAGGCTTTACTATTCTTTATCCCTGGGAGAATGGACCCAGGATCATTATGGGGTGCAGAAGGTGGGGATTATGGCTTCTGTAATCATTTCTCCACTGGACATGGGTGTTGGCAGGTCGATCCATACCCCCAGCCTGTTTCCCTCTTTCCTTAGTGGCGTAGAACTCTGGGGACGTGGGGCTCCAGGACACATTGGTGAAGTCATCTGCACAGGGAATTCACATTGGCATCATGGTAGCATCTGCAACTTGCTGGCTAAAAAGATATAGTGCAGAACAAAGTGTTTAAGATATAAGATATGTTACATCTGCTTTATGTTTTAAGATATAAATTATTTAATAATCAGGAACCTAAAGGTAAGAATAGAGCAAATGAGATTTGGGGTCTGCACTTTGGAAGAAGTTAGGAAGTCTATTTTAGGTATATTCCAAGGGACCCATGACTTTACTAATTTTTGCCTGAGCCTGACAGCTAACTAGCAGGTGGATTAAAAGTATTGTTGGGGGAGATGGTGTCAGAGTTGGAAACAGGACTAGAAATCTGGGTCAGGGAAGAGAGTAGCTCCCAAATATAGGAAAAGTATATAAATATCATTAACTGTAAACCCCATTGATCTGATCTGGGGCTCATATCAGCACCATATTTTTTTAACCTCTGGTCTGTTTCACTTATAGGTTCTACCTGTCTAATGCTTGCAAGTGTTGAGGTTCAGCTCAGTTATTCTGTAAAACTTCACTCAATGAAGGGATGAATAGGTATCATCCTCATTTCAGTTTCTGTAAGGAGAGCCATAGCAAATGTATTAGAATTTTATGTAGATCTGAAGTACTTGTAGACTTGTTAGTCATGATTACCTAGAAATGAATTAAAACTATTACTATATATATATATTTAATTTTTATTTATAAAAAGGAAACACTGACAAAAACCATAGGATAAGAGAAGTACAACTCTACACAATCCCCATCACCAGAACTCCATATTCCCTCCCTTCCCCTGATAGCTTTCCTATTCTTTTTCCCTCTGGGAGTATGGACCCAGGGTCATTATGGGGTGCAGAAGGTGAAAGGTCTGGCTTCTGTAATTGCTTCCCCGATGAACATGGGTGTTGGCAGGTTGATGCATACTCCCAGCCTGTCTTTCTCTTTCCCTAGTGGGCTGGGGCTCTGGGGAAGTAGGGCTCCAGGACATATTGGTGGGGCTGTCTGCCCAGGGAAGTCCAGTTGGCATGCATAACACCACTCCCCTGAAATTCCCTCTGCTATCTTCAGTTCTGCTTTCCAAGTCCATAGTCCTCATTGAGTTTTGCTTATTTTGCTGTCTTTGTTTTCCCCCATATGTGAAGCCACTCTATATTTTAATTTCATGTGGATTCCTTCAGTATTTATTGTAGGCCTGATTCAGTGGTAATGAATTCCTTCAGCTACTGCTTGTCTTAGAAGCTCTTCAGGCCTTCTTCAAACCTGACTGATAACTGAACAGAATAAAGTATTCCTGGTGTGAAAATAAAAAGAATTTTACGTGGAATAAGATGAAGATTGTTAAGATTTTTAAAGTGGGAGAAAGATAGTGATTTTAAGGGAGTGGCCTATGCTTTTGGGGGGACTGGCAAGTCTAGAGTCTACAAAGTAGACCAAGTGCCTGGAATCATTAGGAAAGTTGGCCTGTAGGTTGTCTGAAGGCACTCTGGAGAAAGAATTCTTTCTTTCTCCTCAGTTTACCTCCATCTCCGCCCTCCCCAAAGGGGTTACATGAAGCCCACACAAATTATGAAGGGTAATTTTCTATTTATTTATTTATTTAAAAAGGGAGACATTAACAAAACCATAGGATAGGAGGCGTACAACTCCACACAATTCCCACCACCAGATCTCCATATCCCCTCCCCTCCCCTGATAGTTTTCCCATTCTTTATCCCTCTGGGAGTATGGACCCAAGGTCATTGTGGGTTACAGAAGGTGGAAGGTCTGGCTTCTGTAATTCCTTCCCTGCTGAACATGGGCATTGACTGGTCGGTCCATACTCCCAGTCTGCCTCTCTCTTTCCCTAGTAGGGTAGGTCTCTGGGGAAGCGGAGCTCCAGGGCACATTGGTGGGGTCTTCAGTCCAGGGAAGCCTGGCCAGCATCCTGATGACATCTGGAACCTGGTGGCTGAAAAGAGAATTAACATACAAAGCCAAACAAATTGTTGAACCATTATGGACTTAAAGGCTGGTATAGTGCAGATGAAGTGTTGGGGGTATTCACTGCAGACTATTGTGTATTTTTGCTTTCATGTATATATTTGCCCTATTTTATGGATACATGTGAACATAATGCTCTATCTCAAGGGACCTGGTGTATATCTAGGTTTTGGGACTTTGTTAGGAAGTGAACCACCTGGAATGGAATTAGAGAATACTATGAAAGGAAAGGTCTCACCCGAGTAATGAAGCTGAAGGGTTGTCATTCCACACCTGATGTCTCTGGACACAGTCTGAAGTGAAGTATGCTGAGGTGGCACTCATTGCGTTGATTACATTGTGATCAGCGGATGCAATATTATTTGATATGAATTGAGAGGAGCATGCAGGAAAGTGCTTCTCAGAAGGGTAATTTTCTTTATTTATAATCTATTGACTTACTTTCTAATCACATATAAAATGCATCTGCATATAAACATCTAGACTTATATCTGACTAAAAAAATGAGTACTATCATTAACTCATAATTAAACTTTGTAATACGTTATTTAATATTATTATGTTTTTTTAGAAAGAGGCATAGAAAGAGTGAAAAAGAACATAGCACCAAAACTTTCTTCATTGAAGTGAGGCCATGCTTGAGCCTGAATTGTACACATGGCAAAGCAGTGCACTATGCAAGTGAACTATTTCGCTGGGCCTCATAACAAGTTAATATTGAGCCAAAAACAACAAAAAAGCTGATGGCTTCAAACTCTGGCCATGTGGTAGGTAGAAAATGCACCTGAGGTCAAAGGAAAACAATTTTTCCTCAAAAGAGAACGCAACAGAGTTAGGTAAGAATTCATTGAGTGATGTTTTCCAAGTGATCTTTCTCTGGCCTGGAAAATGTATTCTCAATTTTAACACTGAAAGACTATAAAGTAGAAAGATAAGAGCTAACATCTTGATAATTAGGGAGAAGTATTGGAGACAATTTATTACATTCTTCTCCCAGCTCCAAGGTGTGGACATTGAGGGTAGCCATGTTTAGATGCTGTGAATGAATGGACCAAAGGATGGTGGGTGGGGCAGTTTCATAGGGTTGGGATCAGGGTGATAAGTGTGGACTGCAAGGAGACCTCTGTACTGTGTTTTGATCCAGAAGCAGTCAGACAGGAGGCTCTCAGCAAAATAAATGTTGCTCCGCTATCAGGAGTTATCTTGCTTTCCCCTCCCTCCTTCCTTCCCTCCCTTCTTCTTCCCCCACCTCCCTTTC
Source organism: Erinaceus europaeus (assembly GCF_950295315.1). Classification (NCBI taxonomy): domain Eukaryota; kingdom Metazoa; phylum Chordata; class Mammalia; order Eulipotyphla; family Erinaceidae; genus Erinaceus; species Erinaceus europaeus. Next base: position 154,429,185 of record NC_080162.1, read on the forward strand.
CTGGGAGGAGATGAGACAGGAAACTGCTCATTTTCTTTCTGCTATTGTATGCTCTTGCCTTTACAGTGACTGAGCTGCATTCCCACCTTCAACAGGAATGCATTAGGCTCAAGTACAGATCTACTTGATCATTTTCTCTTATTTTCATGGAGATAGGCTTTCTGCCAGGTTGTATATTGCTGTTATGAGAGAAACAAGTAGTCACCCAGACAGAAATCAGCTTGTTAAGACAACAGTCTCTTAGAGATTTACTGTAGTTGTTATAATGAACTAAGTAACAGATTCTTAGGTTATAATGTTTAGAAAAGGGTTGCTTATCTCAGCCATGCACTAGAAAACTGAAAACTACCTCCAAACCAAAGACCTTGTTAGAGAGACACCACAAGGAGACCAGAGAGCTTTGTGGCCTGGGTTGCACCTTTGACAAAAAGTTTGCATTTTGATTTTTTGATTTTTATTCTCACTAAGTTTTTCTCTGGGGATCCACACCTGCATGGTTTCATTGCTCCTGGTGATTTCTCTCTCTTTCTTGCTTAGCTGGTAAAAAATAGGGAGGTAGAGAGAAAGAGAGAAAGGAAGAGAGATAATCACAGCGCTGTTCTACCTCTAGTGAAACTTCCGCCAGGCAGCTATTCCCATGAGGTGTCTGGGGGCTCGAACCAGTTTTTCACACATGGTAAAGGGTGGACTTGACATGGTATGCCATTTTTCTGATTCCTTAGACTTTTGACCTTATCTCAGAATGACATTGTACATTCAGTCTTAAAGCTACACTGATAGTATTTCAAAAACAATGCACATTCGCCTTACAACTTAAACGGTACCACACTGTCTCTATTGCATATATTATATAATACAGCCTTAGATATGAATTTTGCTATTTTTTTAGCTTAACCTGTCAATTATAGACAATTGTATATAAAATGTCCCTTTGTTTCATGTTATCATATACTATCTCCTAAGTCTTGGTATTTGGACGATATACTGGAACCTTAGAATCTAGACAAAGAGCAACCTTTCTTTTTTATTTATTTATTATTTATTTACAAAAGGAGACATTAACAAAGCCATAGGATAAGAGGGGTACAGCTCCACACAATTCCCATCACTAGATCTTCGTATCCCCTCCCCTGCCCTCCCCTGATAGCTTTCCTATTCTTTATCCCTCTGGGAGTATGGACCCAAGGTCATTGTGGGATGCAGAAGGTAGAAGGTCTGACTTCTGTAATTGTTTCCCCACTGGATATTTGTACACCTATGTTCATAGCAGCACAATTTGTAATAGCTAAAACTTGGAAGCAAACTAGGTGCCCAACAACAGATGAGTGGCTGAGCAAGCTGTGGTATATATACACAGTGGAATACTATACAGCTATTAAGAACAATGAACCCACCTTCTCTGACCCATCTTGGACAGAACTAGAAGGAATTATGGTAAGTGAGCTAAGTCACAAAGATAAAGAGCAACCTTTCTTTTCTGTGGTGAGGTTTTTCTCTGGATTTTTTCTGATAACACAATATAGATCCATCCATTCCACCCAGGAAATATGTATATTAGGCTGTAAGGTGCAGCTGGTATAGAACTGCTATGCCTTTGAGGGACAAAATGTCTTGTCCTGAATTTTGTTGATTTGTCATTAGCTCATGTTACTCTCTCTCCATGCTTGTTCTCAGCCTTCCATCTGCAATGGGAAATTGCTTTAAGCTCATTTTGGCAGAACAACTTTCTGGATTGAGTTTGAATTAAAAGCACATTTCTTACTAGCTAAAAGCTTGGGGTGTAAATTTCTTGGTTTGGTAAACATTAAACATTTCTTCTTTACTTCAGCAGTTTAAATTAGGGGTGAGCATGGAGGAAGATTCACTGTGTTTACTCATTCCCAGCAAATCTATATGCTGAGTTATTTATTATTTTTTTTACAAATTTTATTTTATTTAATGATGATGTTGGATAAGAGGGGTGCAATTCCTACCACCAGAGTTCTCAATCCCACTCCTTCTATTGGAAGCTTATTCTTTATCCTTCTGGGAATATGGACCCAGTATCATTATGGGGTGCAGAAGGTACAAGGTCTGGTTTCTGTAATTGATTCTCCACTGGACATGGGCATTAACTGGTCCATTCATACTCCCAGCCTATTTCTGTCTTTTCCTAGTGGGCAGGGCTCTGGAGAGATGGTGTTCCAGGATACACTAATGAGGTCTTCTGCCTGGGGAAGTCAGGTTGGCATTATGGTACCAACTGAAACTTGGTGGCTGAAAAGCATTAAGATATAAAAGTGAAAGATTTTTTAGTAATCAGGAACCTAAAGGTAAGAATATAGCAGATGAGATTTGAGTTCTCCATTTTGGGAAAAGTTAGGAAATCAATTTTAGGTATATTCTGAGTTTTAATCTTGGTACCATTCCTAAAATTGCTGCTAAGTAGTTTTCCAATGAGAAATGGATAGGATGTCATGTTAAATAGTAGTTGTGATAATGAATAGAATTTATCAACATTGCATATATCATAACAGAAAAAATTGTGAAGAAGATATTGTTCACTTTTCACCATAATTCTGTAGAATGTGAAAATATAATGCTATGCTAAGGATAGTTTTGTACAGATGACAAATTTTGTATGAGTGAGATTTTTGGTAATAACTCTTGGAAAAAATAGAGATAATGATATTTGGGGATGAATCTACTCAACAGAAATAATTATGCTCTGAATTTGCTTGCCAGTTGAAGTGAAGTAAAATTTACCTTAATTATATAAAAATAATTATTCTTAAGCAATGTATTATACAATGTCCTGTATGCAATTTGGAAAAGTAGAGATCTGAAATTGGGTTAAGATTATACTGGGCCAAACTATGAAGGTTTATGTGGTAGAATATACATATCAAAGACCAGTATTAACACATGAATTCAGGATATTTAAATGTGCCTTACTGGAATTGAAGACTATCTGAAGAAAACCTTTGGTCTCTCTCAAGACAGAGGTTCTCCATAACTGTCTCTGTGGTGAGAACAGCAATGGCGCATCTGACAACCTATTGAATAACACTGGGGACCTTGGAGACCTTGCTGTAGTACTAGGCTTGTAATGTGGCCATCCCTGTGATTGAGTTTCATGTACTTGTGAAGAATAGGGAGAAATTTTGATGAGGAACACACTTAGCTTTTCAATCTAGATTTGAAATCTTGACTCAGATTTCATGAAGGATTTAAATTTGTAATTTGAGTATTAGTTTATGCATCTTTCCATTCTAGTTTTAATTATTATGTTACTAATATATTGTTTTACATTTGTTTCCTTGTAATCATTGGAATCAGAGTTTGGGGTGATTATTAGGGTTTATAGTTTAATATAAATTTGAGAAAGTACACACACATAAAGGAGACACCATAGTACTAGAGCTTCCCTCAGAGCTATGGCATTCCATGTAGTATATTTATACCTATACAGATTTATGCTTCGAGAGCTTATAGGTGGGGTTTTCATATAATTTGCAAAGCTTCCTTTAAAAACACAGTCTACACACAAGTATCAGTGTATAATGTTTAAACACTGACTTCCATCTATCAAAGAAGGTTATTCACAGTGTGTTATTTGAACTGAATCATTTCAACAGAAAATAACAGCTCTTTGAAATGGCACATATGTTCCAAAAACAACTCAAGCAAAACAAAAAAAGAATAGAACTTTAAAGAAATCTTATGAGGAATTTTGAACCAAGTATTCTAAAACAGAGCGTTCTTTTAGAGTGATGGAAAATTTTATTTTGAGAATTTAAATAAGGGAAGCTGGAAGTTACTTTGTGTTTTTTAAAATAATAACATCTCAATACTCTGATATGATTCTGCTTGTGTCTTATACTTCCAAATTTAATTCATTTTTTGTTCTGTGTTCCCTGGAAAAGAGAAACCAGTTCATATAAACTTATCAAATTGACAAGTAGCCTGAGAAATGCCATGGGATTGATTTGGTCTGGGGTATGGCTGGATCTAAGATTCTTTCTCTATATTTGGATCCACTTAAGCCTCAGAATTTATTCTCAGGCTGGCTTCCTTTACACTGGACAAGATGGATACTTGTAATCCCAGATGTTCAATTTTCTTTCTTTTTTTGCCCGAAGATTTATTCATCTATGTATTTGTGTTTATGAGAGAAGCAGAGAGCCAGAGATAGGCCAGAAAACTGCTCAGCTCTGGAATACAGTGGTACTTGGTGTATCAAAGGTAGGGTCTCCGAATCCTCAGACACGCAAGTCCCATGATGACTTCTTGCTGCTGCCCCAGACACTGACTGTTTACTCTGAATTCTAGATTAAAAATGAAATCACTGTTTTTTTTTTCAGTAGTCATATGAAGCTTCCTAATGGGCTATGTTTGAGTCATAGTCTCTCTGTGGAATAAATGCAATGCTCATTTGGACTAAAAATGGTGGTAGGATGAGGGACATAATTCACCTCTAAAACCCCAGAGAGTAGAAGGAGTTCCTCTCCTGCCAATATATGAAGGGTCTAAGAAAAATGCCTAAGTCGACTGTCTGCTCATAGCATTTTGTTTGTTCCTCTGTTGTACCACCAGTACCTTACATATTGGTGCTGTAATCATTTGGCAACTTCAGCTGAACTAGGTCTGCACAGTAGCAGAGCCACATTTGCTTACCTTTGGTCCCTGCTGCTTAATATGATTTATGGCATGTAGCTAACACTCAGTACTGCATATGCTGAATACTACAGCATATTAGTTGGTGAAAGAGAATTTAAAAAATTATTATTTTTTAATCTTTTTTGGTATTATCTTTATTTGTTGGATAGAGACAGCCAGATATCAAGAGGGATGGGGAAAATAGAGAGGGAGAGAGACAGAGAGACACCTGCAGACCTGCTTCACCACTTGGAAAGCTTTTCCCCCTGCAGGTGGGAGGTGGGGGCTTGAACCTGGGTCCTTGTGCACTCTAAGGTGAGTGCTTAACCAGATTCTCCACCACCCGGTGGGAGAATGTTGGTTGTGGAAAAAAAATCATTCTTAACAACATTTTCTTGGAAAGCAGTTGTGGGACTAGCAAGATAGTTCACTTTGGACTCGAGGCTTTGGTGCTATGGTGTCTTTTCCTCTCTCTGTCTCTTTCTTTCATTCTGTAAAAGTCAAGTTGGCCTGGAGTGGTAAAGCTCTGGTGGTTAAATAAACAACAACAACTGTTTCTGGACTGTAAAGAAAAATTACTCCATAATTTTCTCCAAATTTCAAGAATCAGGTTTAATGGGTCAATAAGTTGTTATTATTTTCTGAATTTGTCCAATTACTGTCATCCTATATGGGATCTGCTGTGGTATGGTACAGATGCAACCTAAAGAGGAGCTGGGTGAGGGGAATTGGACGGTAGCTCAGCAGGTTAAGCCCACAGGGTGCGAAGTGCAACGACCAGCTCAAGGATCCCGGTTCGAGCCCCCGGCACCCCACCTGCAGGGCAATCCCTTCATAGGCGGTGAAGCAGGTCTGCAGGTGTCTGTCTTTCTCTCCCTCTCTCTGTCTTCCCCCTCCTCTCTGCATTTCTCTCTGTCCTATCCAACAACAACAACAACAATGATACAACAAGGGCAACAAAAGGGAATAAATTAATATAAAAATAAAATAAATAAAATATACTATAAACAAAAGAGGAGCTGGGTGGTGACATACCTGGCTACCATGTGCCAGGACCTGTGTTTGAGCCCTAGATCACCACCTGCAGCGAGGAAGATTCATGAGCAGTGTCTCTTTATCTTTCTCCCATTATATCACCCTCTCCTCTCTTAATTTCTTTCTGTCCTATCAACTAAATAAAGAAAAAACAACAACAACTAGAAATATAACCTAAAGCAAACAGTATAGTTGCTTTTAATATTTCATCTGCTTAGTAGCTAGTTACACTTGTCTGGAACCTTTAGACAAGCATATGGTACCTGCTATATGTATAATATGCTGTGAACAATTTGTACATGACCTGTCATACTCTCCTTGACTAAACTTAGCCTGTTAATATAATGTGTTTGGTTGCCAAAGGAGAAATAACTATCAAGTTTTTACAAGTAATGATCGAATTAAAAGTAACATTTGATTATCTCTGTTTCTCTTTTATTATGTTCCCAGAGACTTGAGGTTTAACAGAATAAGAGAAATTCCCGAGAGTGCCTTCAAGAAGCTCAAGAATTTGAACACACTGTAAGTACTTACCTATCAGTGGAATTGCTAAAATTATGAGTCAGTTGGATTGCAAATTACTATGAAAATACATTTCAATAGTAAAGAACAGCTACTTAAAGGGTGGAGTCTCATGAGAGATCTCTAACCAGCAGTATTTTGCTGTTTCTTTTCACAACTATTTATCTTTATTTCTTCTGAATATGTGAGGTGTTCTTATTTAATTGTCATTTATATTTATTTTCTTAGAAGATATTTATGAGATGCAGAAACTGAGAGAAAAATTTAACCTTTTTGGGTCCTATAGCCAAAAGAATAGAAACAGAATGAAAAGTCGTGACTCTCTGACTTAAGAACCTAACTTTTCCCTATTATATAACCGAGTCTCTTTGTGATATGAAATTTTTGATAATTATATATTTAAAATAAAAGTTGCAACTCTATAGTTAAGTTCTGACAAAAAGTTACTGTGTAAGGAAGCACTTTCATTCACTCAACAGAAATTTTATCTGTTGAGGACTTAGTAGTTGACTTTGGATCTAGATTCAAATACATATGATGACCCCATGACATAGCTGCTGGTGTGACCATGTAGAATACAAGGAAACAAAAAAAGCCAGCTTCAAAATGTGTAATACCAATACAGGTGGCGTTATAATAAAAAAGAGTTTAAAATTAAAAAATAAAAAGCATGTAGTAAAGTCCTGATTTGAAGACTTAACAACTTAAGCTCTCTTAAGAAATATCTGGTTTTTATTTGCCACATTTTTAAAGTGGGGATTTTAGTAAAAATTTCTTACTTCTGTGTTACGTAAATAATTAACAAATGCTAAAGTTCTTGGTAAATTGAAATAGTCTGTACAGATGCCTCTGTTTGTTGTTGCTGAGTTATATTGAACTGGATGACAAAAGTCAAATAAATTAAGGGTAGACTGGTAGAATTCAAGAAGAGCAGATGAGAGGAGACTTAATGCTATTAGTGCTTAATATTTAAAGTTATCTGTGCCCATTTGTATCAAGCCATAGAGTGAAAACACTGCATGATACATATTCCAAGTGCTGTTAGAACTGTGTGAATGCCTTTGTTTTCTTATCATATTTTTATGGCAGTTAACAGTGTTAACTTAGCTGAACTTTTCATCATTTCACATCCAAGCCTGTCTTTCCAACTTGAGAGTTGAGATCATAACTTTACTCTTGTACTTTTCCCACTTAGTTGCTTTCCACAACTGATGCCTAAATACACATATTTTTATCACAATGTGTCTGATTAAGCTGAGGTAAGAGTTTAAGAAAGCAAGAATTTCAAGGCTTAATCCCTTTATGACAATTAAACAATGACCCTCAAACTGTGTGTATTAAGGTTCTGTTGGCATGTTTGTAGACATGATAATACTCACTCCTATTTCCAAGGATTCTGATTGAATACTTTCCAATAGGGTCTCAAAGATTTGCAGTTTAATAATTACTTGTAGGGGATCTGATATTGGGAAACTACCACTGATGACATTTATCATTATCATTTAATGAGATATACAGGTAAAAAGTGACCAACTCCATTACTAATTTATCTGATTTGTAATAGAATATTTCCTTCATTTGAGATGATTTGTCATGTTGAGGGGAGTATAACAATATTATACTAAGCAAATGATCTTTACTGGGGCTTATCCACATTTATTCTTTCTAAGTGAGCAACACATCTCGCTGATAGAAACCATACTCACTAATTTGTGTACAGTTATTTTATTAGGAAAGCTTAATAAAATAATCATCACTTATGTTGTTAATTACAAATCCCACCCTAAGCTAGCTATTTTATGTACCTAAGTTCCATGCCTTACCACAACACTGTGTAATAGGTGTTGTTATTTCCAATTTACAGGTGAGGAAACAGACTCATAACTGCAACTTGGTTTACCCAAAAATTTTAAAACAGCAGGACTGGGATCACTCTGTGTGTTATGTTAACTGCTGAACAGTGTACTTTCCTTGCTAATTTTCAGAAAGGTCAGAGTCTCAGAATAAATAAAAGATGATATTACTATATAATAAGTAATTCTGAACAAGTAGTTGTTACTGATATAATAGGTTGTCTAAGAGAGAGAGAGAGAGGTGGTAGGGAATGGGAGATTGTAAAACTTTCTAAAGTAGGAGTCAGAGGTGGCACCTGGTTAAACACACATATTATCATATGCAAAGATGCAAGTTCAAGCCACTGGTCCCCACCTGCAGGGGAAACCTTCATGAGTCATTGTCAAGCTGCGTTGTAGAGAAGAGAGAGAGGAGATCCTGGAGCGAAGAGGGAACACAAATCTTTATTTGCGCTGGCACCTCAGAGTTGGGTGAGAGAGAAGCAGGTTGGGCTACGTGGAGGCAGCAAAAATGGCCGCCTCACACAGTAACCTTTCCTGCGTCTAAACACCCACGTGAAGAGCCAGCAAGAGAACGAGGTGTGGAAGAAGAAGGGCTTTTATGGGAGTAGCTCTCGCGAGAATGGGAAGGGGGAGGAGTAACCAGAGCACTGCAACTATTGCGGGGAATAGACACACAACATGGCGGAGCAGGAACTAGCAATAGCCTGAGGGGACAACATAGCAGATGTGACTGCATCTGCACAATTTCCCAGCAAGTCATGAAGCAGTGCTGCGGTTGTCTCTCTGTTTCTCTAGCTCTCCCTCCCCTCTCAATTTCTTTCTGTCTCTATCCAATAATAAATAAATAAAAATATTTTAAAAACTCTCTAAAGTAGGAGAAACTAGACAAATGAGATGGAAAACTAAGGGTTTTATGAGTTCTCAGGTCCCACTGGATTTATTTATTTTTTATCTCTCCTGTCAGAGCTTCCCTGAGGCTTCCTGCCAGTGTTATTCCAGTTATCCTAATAGATCCCCTCCCCCCTCTTTTCTAGATAGAGGGTAGAGACAGAGGAGAGCTAGACACAGAGAGGATAAGTCATCACAGCACTGTTCCACCATGGGTGAAGAGTGCCCTTTTCTTGGTGTTCTCATGTGGGGGTATGGAGCTCAAACCCATATTTTCATGAATGGTAAGCTATATGCTTTAATGAATGAACTATCCTGATCCTCATAGATTTATATTTTTATAAATATAAATTTATATGTGTGAATATACACATGAAAGAAGGTGAAAAATAATCCAATAAATAAAAAATTAAATATTTGTTAAAATAGATCAGGCTGTGAAGCAACTGGTAGAGTGCACACACTACAATGCACAAGGACTTGATTTCAAGTCCCTGGTCCTCCCTTTTGGAGGGAGAACTTCACAAATAGTGAAGTAATGCTGCAGGCCTCTCTCTCTCTCTCTCTTTTTCTACCTCCTCCTTTTAAAAATCTATTTCTCTCTGTTTCATAAATAAATAAAATAAAACTTTTGCTTAGTACTATTGCTTAGTTTCTACCTGCAATAGAAACAATCATATTTCATAAGAAAATTATAGATTTTATGCTATTTCTCAACTATGTAATTATAAGGTGTGATATGCTGTGTATGCGATGAGATCTCTTTGTGTGAATCACTTTATGAGAGTTTTGAATTTATGTTGATACTTATTAAGTCACTACTTATTTTTTATTTAAAATTAGGCAGAATGCTTTCTTTCAAGACTAGAAGACTCATGTTTAATTATTTCTCATAGGTGTTACTCTGTAAGTGGCTATACTTTAGGTAAGATACTAAATTTGTCTTTTAAAATTTTTTATCTTATTTTTATTTATTTGGATAGATATAGAGAAATTGAGAAGAGGGATGTAGAGAGGGAAAGAGAAAGAGAGACACCTGGGTATTTGTGTATTGTAACACATTCACTTAGCTAGATAAACCACCACCCAGCATTGTTATATTTGTCTTTAAAGTTGCCTTGTGATATAAGAAGGAAACATAATTTCTAACAATAGATTATTAGTGTAGTTTTACTTTGGAGGTATGCAGGTAAATAGAAAGCAAGATATTCCTTTTGGGGATCTTGGTAATGTGAAGAATAGACCTGAATTTCTATCAATTATTACTACTAGAGTGTTTTGTAAATTCTTTACTTTTTAACTTGCTTATAAGAAAAAAAGGTAACCCACAGTAGACATATGCTGACATATATGGTATCCTACAAACTGGCAAAATAAAAAAAAATTCAAAGATCTTAATAATTTACAAAGAGAAACTCTTTGAAAATGTCAGATGGCCGTCAAGACAACCAGGAATAGAGAAACCAAAATTCAGAAAATAAAATAAATGAAACTCATTGGACTTTTTGGATAACATTTCACTTTCTGGCCATTTGTCAATTCAAGATGCAGAGTATGGGTGCTGGAATAAAGGCAATAGTCTAGAATTCATCGTAATTTCACTGGTCTGGGAAGACAAAGATTAGCACTTAAGGGTACCGAGACAACAAGCAACCTGAAGACCAGGATGGATGAGGGAGTTGCAGAATTGAGTTACCTATGTTGCCAGCCCTTTGAATGCAGTCATCTGTCAATAAAGAACTTACACACATGGAGAAAGACTACCCCAACCCCAAGAAGAAAACAGATATAAAATTCAAAAAGCAAATTAGATTTGGCAGTTTTAAGCTATTAACTAGAATAACAGTTTAGGCTTAGGTAGCCACATGCAAAAAAGAGCAATTGGCCACTAGATTGTAGCATGCATAAAAAGTCCACTCAAAGTGTGTTGAAGACTTGAATTTAATACCTGAGACCATAAAGCTCCTGAAAGAATATGTAGACAATAAATTTCTTGACATCTGTTACTACAATGATTTTTTAAAAAATCTAATACTTACAGCATAGTCAACAAAAGCAGTGTAAACTAGTAGAATACATCAAACTAAAAACAAAAACAAAACTTCTGCACAGCAGATGAAAACAACAAAATGAGAAAACAATCTATGTAGTGGAAAACAATATTTGCTAACAGTATACCTGATATGACATTACAAAACAAAATTTGTCAAGCGCTCACACAACTCATTCATAGAAAAACAGACAGTACAATTAAAAGTGGACTGAAAATCTGAGAATATTTTTCGAAAGGTACCCTATACATGACTAATAAATGTAAATCACCAGGAATAATGGAAGGTTTTCCAGATGTATAAAATTTTAACTGTAAGATAGACTACAAAGATATAATGTATAGCATGGTTATTATAGCTAATAATATGCCTTTGTATACTTAGTAGTTGTTAAGATTTTTTTATTGCAAGAAAAATTGTAATTTTGTGTGATGATTGATGATCACTGGACATATTGTAGTGGTCACAGTATGCATAAATATTATTGTGCTCTACACCTGAAACATATTTTAAGTCAACTATATATCAACAAATAAGTAAATAAATAAACATGTATCTAGATAATATACATAAATTTATCAAGAATAAATGGGAACCATGGATTGCGAATGAACTGGACTTGCCTCTAGAAGTGTTACTCTCTTTAACAAAGAGGGAAAAAAGGAGTTTAGGGATCATCATGGTTGGAAGATCCTGATATATATTTTAGCTTTTAATTTTGTACCTCTGATGAGCTTTGTTTTAGAAGCAATGAACCATCCTAAATTAAGACAAAGTAATTTTCTGTATTCTGTTTATCTCCTGGATATAATTAAACCTTCTCTGGAGAAAGAAAAACTGCATAAACTCTATAATAATTTTCACTTTCAATGTCTGGCATTTGATAAAAACGACTATATTCTGTAATATAAAACTAATTTAACTACATATATTAATTTCTTTATTGGGGGATTAATGGTTTATAGTCAACAGTAAAACACAACAGTTTGTACATGTATAACATTTCCACACAACAATAAACCCCCCACTAGGTCATCTTCTGCCACTGTGTTGCAGGACCTGAACACTCCACCCCTCCACCCCAGTCATTTACTTTAATACAATACACCAACTACAGTCCAAGTTCTGCTCGGTTTTCCCTTCTGATTTTGTTTTTCAACCTCTGCCTATGAGTGAGATTATCTCATAATCATCCCTCTGTTCCTGATTTATCTCATATGATAATAATATGATGTCTTATTAATATGATGTCTTCGAGCCCCACCCATGACGGAGTAAAGAAGGTAAATTCACCATGAATCTGGGACTTTGGAGTCTCAGGAAAAAGATTCTCTTTGCATAACCACTATACCATCTACCACTGTTCACACTATGCCATCTACCCCTGTTCCCATTTCTCAGTTTTCTACATAACAATTCAATGTCCCTCTAAGTCCTCCTCTGCCATCATTTTCTAGGATCTGAACCCTCCCCCAACCCCAGAGTCCTTTGGTACAATACACCAGACCCAGTCCAAGTTCTGCTTTGGGTTTATTGTTCAGTTTTTTTTCTTTTTTTTGTAATTGCTTTGGGTTTATTGTTCAGTTTTTTCTTCTTTTTTTGTAATTGGATTCATTTCATTGAAGGTGCCTTTAAAATTTAAATGGAAAACAGTTCTACCAGTATTTTCCTCTAAGTGTTTGATAGTTTCTGGTCTAACATCCAAGGGTTGTTTAAGTCCCCTGCTATTATTGTGTTGCTGTTAATATACTACTTTCAGTAGATGTTTGATGTATTTAGGTGGCCTCTCATTGTGTGTATAGATGTTAATGATTATTAAGACTCTTGATTGACTGATCCTCAGAGCATTAAGTCATGTCCATCCCTATCTTTTTAATTTTATTTGTTTTAAGGTTTATCGTGTCAGACTGAGAACAGCTGTTCCTGCCCTTTTTCTGTGGCCCATTGGCTTGTATGTTAGTTTTCTATTTTTTCACTTTGAGTCTGTGTTTGTCTTATTGAGTTGGTGGGATTCTTTCAGACAACATGTTGTTGTGTTGTGTTTTCTGATCCATCTTCCTACTCTATGCCTTTTAATAGGTGAATTCAGGCCATTGACATTTATTAATATTGTAGAATTAAGATATTTTAATACTATTATTCTATAATTTTAGAGTGTTCTGTTATATGGCAAGTTTATGATTGTTTACAAGAGAACTTTCAGAACTTCTTGCATGGCAGGCAGGCTTGGTGATAGTAATTCCTTCAACTGTTGCTTGTCTGAGAAGGTTTTTATGCCTCCATCTAGTTTGAATGACAGGCTAGTAGGATACAGTAGTCTGCTGTTTTAACTGGGCTGGTTTCACGGGCGGGTAACAGATGACCAGAAACACACAGCTGAGCTGAGAACGCAGTTTAATCTTTATTCATGGGTGGACAATGTGCTTCTCCATCTTTCTCCTCCGGTGGCAGAGGCAGGAATTCAGGAAGTATGCAGGGTAGGGGGTGGGGAGAAGGGAGAAGCACAAAAACTAGCAAGGGCTAAACCAAATCTCCCAGCGGCAGAGAGTTGAGACCAAACCAATGTAACAGAAAAGACCATGTAAATAGACCACAGTGTCAAGCAACGTAAGAGAAGCAGAACTAGATCCCAGAAGCATAACTAGAAACATACCAACAGTAGTCTTGTTTGAAAACCTTTCTCATTGAGAACTCAATATCTACCTTGCCATTCTCTTCTGGCCTTTAGTGTTTGTGTGGAGAAATTTGCTGCTAATCTTACAGCTTTCTCTCTGTAAGTGACTCTCTGTTTTTCTCTTGCAGCATTCAAGGTCCTTTCTTTATCCTTATTTCTTTTCATTCTAAATATGATGTATCTTGGTGTCTTTTTTTAAAAAAAATTATAAAATGAAAACACTGACAAGACCATAGGATAAGAGGGGTACACTTCCACACAATTCCCACCACCAGAACTCCATATCTCATCCCCTCCCTCATAGCCTTCCTATTCCTTATCCCTCTGGGAGTATGGACCCAGGGTCATTATGGGGTGCAGAAGGTGAAAGGTCCGGCTTCTGTAATTGCTTCCCCACTGAACATGGGTGTTGACAAGTTGATGCATACTCCCAGCCTGTCTCTCTCATTTCCTAGTGGGGTGGGGTTCTGGGGAAGCAGGGCTCCAGGACACATTGGTGGGGTCATCTTCCCAGGAAGGTCTGGTTGGCATCGTGGTAGCATCTGGAACCTGGTGGCTGAAAAAAGAGTTAACTTATAAAGCCCAAAAATTGTTAATTAATCATGAACCTAAATTCTAGAATATTGCAGATGAAGATTTGGGGGTCTCTGTTTTGGAAATAGCTAGTAGATCTATTTTAGGTATATTCCAAAGAGCCCATAACTATACTAGTTTTTGTCTGAATCTGACGTCTGATATGCAGGTGGACCCAAGTTACTGTCTAGGGAGATGATGCCATGGCTGGAAAGCTGGATCAGGGAAGAGAGTAGCTCCAAAATATGGAGAAAGTGTATAAATATTATTGACTGTGAGTCCCATCGATTTGACTTGAGGCCCATATTCAGCATAGGAGCCTGTGTAACCTCTGCATCCCTGAGCTTGCATTCTGTGGTCATGAGTAGGGACATTCCAAGTTGCATCAATTTCAGGACCCATCTTCCTTAGGTGGTAGAGTTCCCTTCAGAGGAAGCAACGTTCTCTACCATAGTTAATCCACATTGAGGGCATTGTCCTGTGAGGGCCCACAAAGGGTTCCATTATGTTGTTCCTGATGGAGATGATAAAGGAGAGAGGGATCTATTTGAGATCTAGGTCCATCATGTCTGTGTGGGAATCCCAGTACTCCCCAACTAGGGCCCCAGGTGATGGGGTGGTGCGAATGTGACTAAGGAGTCATCATTAAAGTATACCAGTCTCTTGCCCTTATTCAGCTTTTGTAGTCCTTATTTGATAAGGTTAGCTCTGTAGTGACTGAGGGAAGTGTAATGGGAAGTAGGTAAGGAGGGTATCTAGGTCTAAATAGAAACTATTTCATTAGGTACTTTATGGTGTCTTTTAGGTCTTTCTACTTCTTTTTCCTGCTTCATTTATGAGCTCACTGCAAACTATTGTGCACTTTTGCTTTCAGGTATATATTTTGCCCGAATTTATGGATACATGTGTACATATGCCCTATCTCATGGGACCTGGATTATATAGGTTTTGGGGCTTTTTTTAATGAAGTGAACCATCCAAAATGGAATTGAGGAATCCTATGAGAAAGGAAAGGTCTCACCCAAGTAGTGATGCTGAAGGATTTACATTCCATGCCTGACATCTCTGGACACAGTCTGAAGTGAAGCATGCTGAGGTGCTACTGGTTGCATTGATTAGATTGGAATCAACAGGTGGAGTATCAGCTGGTATAAATTTAGAGAATCATGCAGGAAAGTGAACCCTACCCTAGTGGTTCCAGGACTGGGGGAAATATGGGCTTTAAAGAGGAAGCAGGCGGTTCCTGATATCTTTGGGTTTAAGAAGGCAATAGATATTTATTGCTATAAATCTTGGTGTCTTTAAGTCTGGGCTAATTCTATTTGGGACCCTCTTAGCTTCTTGAATCTTTGTCTTTTAGCTTGTCTAGAGTAGGGAAGTTCTCAGCTATTATGTCCTGTAGAATGCTTTCTTCCCCTATTTCTCTTTCTTCCTCTGACAAGCCAATTATGTGTATATTAATTCTTTTGAAGTCATCCCATATTTCTTTCTTGTTGTTCTCAGTATCTCTTAATCTCTTTTTGAGATCTCTGATGTCTTTCTAAGTTTTCTCTAATTCATCCTCAGTCTTGCTCATTCTGTTTTCTGCCTCACTTATTCTATCCTCTTTCCCCCTGTTGTTTTCTGTAGCTCAGCTATTTTGCTACCCTGTTCTGATACTGTTTTATCTTGTTCAGCTATTTGTGCTCTTATCTCAGCTATTTCAGCTTTCAGATTTCTGATAACCTTGAGATATTTAATGTTTTCTTTTGGAGTCTCATTTGCTGTTTTCCCATTTCTGATGATCTTACTTTCAAACTCTTTCCTCACTCCTGTGACTTCAGTGCACAAAGACCTGGGTTCAAGCCCTCATCCCCTACATGCAGGGGTGAAGCTCCACAGGTGTCTCTCTATTTCTTTCCCTCTCTCTATCTCCCCACTTTCCTCTTAGGTTTTCTCTGTCTTGACCCAAATAAATAAATAAATAAATAAATAATAATAGTAATCAATCTTTATAAAAAAGAGACTATCATAGGAAGAACAGAACAAAAGCCATAGCTGGCCATGTCTCAGTATGCTTAAAATGATGTAAAATTGAACATTGAATGGACTATATTTTCTGTGAGCTGTTATGGTTAGAATCATTGGTTAAAACAATAGAATGAAACACAAGTGTTCAGGTTTATTCTTCAGGGAGCATTTGGGTGATTTTTTTTGCCAAGTCATTTTTAAGTCTCTGAAAGATAGTGGGGAACTTGTTATCATGTTACTAGTTTATTGTAAGAGGAAAAAAGACAAAAGCTTTTATAATAAAATTAGAAATTTCAAGAAATACTGTTTATTTATACACCTTTCCCTTATTTGAGAGCTACTGCTAGTATAGTCATGGGCACTTTGGGATATAACTAAAATATGCCTACTATCTACAAAACGGAGACCCCCCAAATCTTCTTGTGCACTATTTCAGCCTTTAGGTCCATGATTAGTCAACAATTTGTTTGGCTTTATGTAACTCTTTTTTCAGCCACCAGATTCCAGATGCTTAGATGATGCCACCCAGACTTCCCTGGACAGACAACCCCACCAATGTGTCCTGGAACTCTACTTTCCCAGATCCCCATCCCACTAGTGAAAGAAAGAAACAGTCTGGGAGCATGCGTAAGCCTGCCAACACCCGTGTTCAGTGGGGAAGCAATTACAGAAGCCAGACCTTCCACCTTCTGCATCCCATAATGACCCTGGGTCCATACTCCCAGAGGGTTAAAGAATAGGAAAGCTAATGGGGAGGGGATGGGATACAGAGTTCTGGTGTTGGGAATTGTGTAGGGTTGAACCCCTCTTATCCTATGGTTTTATCGGTGTTTCCTTTTTATAAATAAAAATTTAAAAAAGGGGGTCTGGCGGTAGTGTAGTGGGTTAAGCACATGTGGCACAAAGCGCAAGGACCTGAATAAGGATCCCAGTTCGAGCCCCCAGCTCTCCACCTACAGGGGAGTCACTTCACAGGTGGTGAAGCAGTTCTGCATATGTCTGTCTTTCTCTCCTCCTCTCTATCTTCCCCTCCTCTCTCCATTTCTCTCTGTCCTATCCAACAACATCAACAATGACAATAATGGCCACAACAAGGCTACAACAACAAGGGCAACAAAAGGGGGAAAAATGGCCTCCAGGAGCAGTGGATTCATGGTGCAGGCACCGAGCCCCAGCAATAACCCTGGAGGCAAAAAAAAAATTTAAAAATTTTTTTAGGAGAACCATGAAACAGTATAAATAAACTGAAATTGACTAAAACAAACCCTGACTTTTATATTAACATAGCAATTCTTAATGAACTCAAAGGTCTCATGGTTTTATCTGCTTAGGTTTCCTATGTACTAGATGCAGGAAAGCTTCCCTATTTTCTTAAAGTTATGGGTAAATACTGAATACATTCCTCCTATAATGTCAAAGAGAGAGTTTTCTAATAAGTGAGCATTTTTGTATTAGACTGAGAACTTCCACAATCTGGAAATGTTACATAATCCTGGAGCCTTAAAACTAAAGGGCCCCATCAGGGGTCTGTTATCTGCAGACCCTGGGATTCATCTCCAGTGCAGCTTAGCAGGACTGTAAGCCTCACTAGGCTTCATCAGCCTTCCAGACTGAGTGAAGCTGATAAGGATAATATGATTGGGAAGAGACTCAAATCCAATGGCACATGATTCCATTATTCTTTTAGAGAAGATAATTGAGACCCAGAGGAAAAACACCAATTAATAAACTCCAAGGACAGAAGGTTATACTATAAACCAAAAGGAGTAACAGCATTTAAAACCAACAGCCTTTGTCAATTTATCTACATTCCTCTGCCCTAGTTCAATGACAGGCCTAGGGAACCTTGTGGGGAATGTCAGAAGTGAGTATTATCATGGTCCTTCAAATAGTTTTGTGAAGTTTAGCAAGTAACTTCTCTTATGTCATAATAACATTTTTCCCAATATTTATTTAGTAAATTTTCTTTAGGGGGATGGACAGTGGTGGGCTGGGTTAAGCACACATAGCAGAAAGTGCAAGAATTTGGATTCGAGAGCCCGCAGCTCCTCAGCTCCCCACCTGTAGGAGAGAGACACCTGCAAGACTGCCTTATTACTAGTGAGGCTTCCCTCCTGTACTTGGCCACTGTGGCCTTGAACCTGGGTCCTTGTGTTTGATGAAATGTATGCTCAACCAGGTGCACCATCACCTGGAGCCCCCTCAGGCCCCAATTTTCAAATTTGTTAAAAACTTGAAAGAACAAGTACAACTACATATATGCCTTTTTCCTAAATTTAAGTTAATCTTTGCCATACTTTCACTCATAATGAATCTTACAAGAACAGTACATTTTCTTATATAACTTTGATATCCTTGTTAACACCCAACAATATTAATAGACTTTATGTATAATTGCTTGATTGTAATCTTTCAGATTTTATGTGTATGCAATAATTTCCTTTGACCAGAAATTTTTGAATTTTAGTCTTATATGATTTCAGGAGTTAGCACTGATATTGCCTTTAGCTTTTATTGTAATGCTTTTTGCTATTGAGAAGTGGTGAACTAGCGAATGATTTGTCACATAGCTACTGTTAGGAGATGATTATGGATTTACTCTAACAGAATTACAAAGTAAATACATTTTTCTTACTTTTGCTGCTCAACAATTAACCTTAGAACTTGTGGCTAATACCCTAATTTATCCCCACAAATTTGCCATTGTAGCATAAATTGAACTCAAATTCACCAACACAAGACCAATTACACTGCCCACTGACCCCATTTGGCACTAGGTCTGGTTCTCACTGTGTCATTTTTACAAGCAGTGGGATCAGGGTATTGAATACAGGGGAACAAAGCTGGAAAAACTATCCCAGTATGCTATTAATGGAGGGCTTGCTCTTCTGTATCTTTGATTTCTCCTTAATGAATGTCTATTCTTTAATATCCTACAAAAAGTCACAACAACAGAGGAATAAAGCAGAGTTAAATGATCTTGATGTCTGTTTTATAGTTCTGTACAGATCATGAGAGAAATATTTATGGGTTGACAGATATTTATATGATTGGTGAAGAGAATAAGGGCAAATGAAACTTCTAGTTGGCAAATGGTTTACTCCAAGTTTTGTTTGAAGGCATATCTTTCATTTGGTTGCTAGACTCATAATTTTCGAATTTAGAGTACCACCCTCTTAATCTATTGACTCTGCCACTATTATTGCTTTATATAATGATATAGCACCTAAAAAACACTACTGTGGTATGAATCCAAAGGTTATTAACTGTGTTTTCATATTCTAAAGATGGCTTCATCTCTGAAGAGAATAAATAATAACATTTCTAAAGTCAGTATAAATTATTCAATCAAAATAAAAAACATTTACTACTTATTATATATGTGTAATACATAAAATATCACAGTAGTTAATTTATTATGACTGAATATGTAACCTTGTCTTAAGTTGTTTGATTTTTTTGGGGGGCTATAGTTTCTTCATTTATGAAGTTGAGAGATTAGCATGTTAATTATTAAAAATTTATGATAGAACAGAGAGAAACTTAGAGGGAAGGGGAGCAGAGAGTCAGAGACATCTGCAGCACTCCTTCACCCCTCATGAAGCTTTTCCCCTGCAGATGGAGACCTAGGGCTTGAACCCAGGTCCTAACACACTATAACGTGCCACTACCCACCCCGTTATACATTGTAATTTTTGCACATGTCATTAATATTTATTTTTTGGCATAGTTATTTAGTGCCGTGAAAATTTAAATAAAAAACATCAGATCACAATGATGCTTGTATAAATATGATGATACCTTTTAGAATCATCTATTTGCATGAAAGTTCCAGCTCTAAATTTACTAATCATATGTTGTGAGCTTCTGCCCAGATTGGGCATGTTCAGAGTAGTATGGCCATAGACTATTGTGAACTTCTGTATGTGTGAAATATTGTAATACTACTTTATAGATTGAATGCAATTGCTAAAAAATGTATGAACTATATCGTGTGTGAAATCCAAAGAGGGTACTCTAGTTGTCTATGACTACTGTAAAAGTTTGCCACAACATTAATATCTTAAGTCAAAAGAAATGTATTCTCTAGGTGTCGGGTGGTGGTGCACCTGGTTGAGTCCACATGTTACAGTGTGCAAGGACCCAGGTTTGAGTTCCTTTTCCCCACCTGCAGGGGAAAAGTTTTGTGAGTGGTGAAGCAGTACTGCAGGTGTCTCTCTGTCTCTCTCTCTCACCTCCTTCCCTCATGATTTCTGTCTCTATTTAATAAAGAAATAAAGACAATAAAAATAAAAAATAAATATATTATCTCATCGGGAATATTAACCTGAAGTGAAACTGTTGGTAGACTCATGTTTCCTCCAAGTTCTGAGAGAAGAAGATACCTTGATTCTTCTGTCAGCAGTCACCTTCTGTGTTTCTTGTGTCTACAGTAAGACCAGTTGCTGTCTCAAGTTCTGTCTGTATATTGCTTTCTCTGTGTTTGTGTATTTTCCCTCTGTTTCTCTCACAAGCATCCTTAAGATTACATTTAAGACCTACTCAAATATCTCAACATCCTTAATTTATTTGCCATCCTTTAGACCATTTTCCCTTGTCAGGTGACATTGACAAATTCTAGCAAGTAGGACTTGATATTTTGGGGTGACCATTACTCAGAGCATTACTTACTACAGAAAGATAGATATTTATTGTTGTTGTTGTTGTGAATTATTGGTAGTGGCAGCCATAGTATAAAGTAATAATAATCATAGTATTACAGAAATAGAATGTATTTAGGGAAACACTGACGCTAATAAGTCACATAATAATAATGATTTTAGAGGAAAGCTACATTCACATGGCCTTCAAAATGAGCAATATAAAAGAAAGGATGATTGTATCCCAAGATATTAAATTATTGAAGAATTAAGCATTAAATATTTTGAGAGTGTTCTATTGATATTAAAATAGTTTCAAAGGAGACAGGTATATAGCAAACCTGATTGAAGATGACTTGCCAGACCCAAGGTCTGGAGTTCTAACTCCATCATTACAAGGGAGAATTTTAAATGGCACCAAGCAAGAACTGATGGCAGAGCAGTGTTCTGTTATTTCTGTTCTCTCTCTCTCTCTCTCGTATGTCTATGTTACACTCTCTGTCTTAAATAAAAATAAATTGTTCTGGTGATATCACATTAGAAAATAATTTTAAGGGGCAAAGAAGTCTTTCTATGTCTAGTTTAATATATAAATAATAATAATCGTAATAGGATTTGATATTTGTGTAGATGTGGTCTAAATGTTTCTTATCTATTCACTCACTTGACAACTCCTTCAGAGTATATATTAAGATTCAGATGAGGGAACTGAAACACAGAGAAACTGGCCAACTTGGTCAAGGATACAAAGAAACAAAGTGGTGGAAACTATACTTAAACCAAAGTGCTCTTTTTTCAGAATTTGGGAGTCAAACTCTCATACTATGCCCTTCATCAACTTCAGTATCTATATCACTGTAGGAAATTTTAACTTCTATATTTTTAACATGATTGTAACATTTTCCTATGCTATACATAGCACCTGCTATATTTTCCAAAAGACTTGCAGATTGCTCTGTGGGACCAAGTCCTTCCTTAACTGGCTTTGGAGAGCTCCCAGAACATGCTAGAAAGGTTGCAGCAGCTTGGTTAAATCCTTTTCCCTCACTGAGGAGTTCCTTTCACCTTCTAAAACTTTTTCTCTCAGTCATCTCTGCCCAACTTATTGTCACATGCTAGCATGTTAGGACTGGCTGAAAATAGAGATTTCTGGGATGGGTGCCAAGGAAATTTGGCAAATACAAACTTTAAAATCCTTTGATGGAAAGCATGACATGACCCAGATATTTCTTGGCTCTAAACTATGGACTTTTCTACTTGGGTCATGTCTCTTTAGAGTCTTCTTACAGTTGCTTTCGTCTTAATTTCTGTTATTATGCATCAAAGACCCTGCTTACTGGAAGATAAACACTGGGAGTTTTGATAGGGCAGTTCCAAAATTGTGAAAAAAAACAAAGAACATGCACTATTTTTGTTTTTTAATTAATTAATTAATTACCGGAGCACTTATCAATATCAACTCTGGCTTATGGTAGTGTGGGGGGATTGAACACAGACCTTCATAACCTCAGGCATGAGAGTCTGTTTGCATAACCATTATGCTATCTACCCACACCCATATGCACTTTTTTAAAAAATTTTTTAAATAATTTTTATTGGGGGTTAATGGTTTATGGTACAGTCATTGACATATAGGTATAATTTGTCATCTCCCTATGAAAGTTCCCTACAAAGAAAGCACTCTCACCCAAGTTCTAAGTCCTTTTCCCACATCATGTACCAGGACCCAAAGTTTATCTTCAGCTCCTTCCTACTCTCCACTCCCTAGAGTCCTTTACTTTGATTTGATGTGCCATGCCCAGTCCAAGTTTCACTTTGTGTTCTTCCTCCCTTTCCCTATTTATTAAGTCCTGCCTATAAATGAGATCATTTGGTATTTGACCTCTTTTTGGCTTACCTCACTTAACAAGTTCTTTTTTTAAAATTAATTAATTAATTAATTAATTTTCCCTTTTGTTGCCCTTTTTTTTTCTTTTTTTTTTTCTTTAAGAAAGGATTAATTAACAAAACCATAAGGTAGGAGGGTACAACTCCACACAATTCCCACCACCCAATCTCCATAACCCCCCCTCCCCTGATAGCTTTCCCATTCTCTATCCCTCTGGGAGCATGGACCCAGGGTCATTGAGGGTTGCAGAAGGTAGAAGGTCTGGCTTCTGTAATTGCTTCCCCGCTGAACATGGGCGTTGACTGGTCGGTCCATACTCCCAGTCTGCCTCTCTCTTTCCCTAGTAGGGTGGGTCTCTGGGGAAGCTGAGCTCCAGGACACATTGGTGGGGTCTTCAATCCAGGGAAGCCTGGCCAGCATCCTGGTGGCATCTGGAACCTGGTGATTGAAAAGAGAGTTAACATACAAAGCCAAATAAATTGTTGAGCAACCATGGGCCCAAAGCTTGGAATAGTGGAGAGGAAGTGTTAGGGGGATACTCACTGCAAACTCTAGTGTACTTCTGCTTTCAGGTATATATTTTGCAGTAGTTTATGGATACGTGTGCACATAAGCTCTCACTCACAGAAACTGGTGTATATCTAGGTTATGGAACTTTGTTAGAAAGTGAACCACCTGAGATGAAATTAGAGTGTACTATAAAAGGAAAGGTCTCACCCGAGTAATGAAGCTGAAGGGTTGTCATTCCACACGTGAAGTATCTGGACACAGTCTGAGGTGAAGCATGTTGAGGTGGCAATCGTTGCATTGGTTAGGTTGGGATTGGCGGATGCAATATTATTTGGTATGGATTGGGAGATGCATACGGGAAAGTGGGCCCTATCCAAGGGTTCCAGGACTGGGGGAAGTAGGGGCTCTCTAGTGGAGATGTGAGGTTCCTGCTGTCTTAGGGTTCAAAAAGACAATTGATAGTTAATGTTATCATCACATTATTTGGTAATTGGGTTAACTTTGAAAAGTCCTTTTGTTATGGTTTGCTGTACAATATCCAGTATCTTATATATAGCTGTGCTATTGGATGCTTCTAATCTACTTGGTCTAGGCTTTTGAGAGAGTCCGCATATTAAATACACAGCCTATATATTAAAAAGATTCAGTTTGTATTTTGAAAAACTTTGAGACATACAATGGATTTTCCCCCTCTCATATTAATTAACTAGTGATTTATATGTCTACATTTTGCTAGGAGTGTACATAAACACCATTCCCACCACCAAAAGACTATGACCCATCCCTCCCACCCACTCCCACCCCCCACTGGCCTAGGAAGCTGCATGTCTACCCCTCACCACAGGGTTTTTACTTTGGTGCCCTACTTACAATTTGATCAGGTCCTGCTTTTAGTTTCCCTTTCAGATCTTCTTACTCAACTTCTGTTGATGACTGGGATCACCCCACACTCATCTTTATCTTTCTGACTTAGTTTAAAAAGCCCATTGCACAGTTTTTATCAATATATCTGTTTTTAAGTACACTAGTACTAATTTGCATTCCCACTCCCAGATCACGTACTCCATCCTTCCTCCAGTTACACCAGCATGGTCTGTCTTTGCATCATTCTAATGCCACAGGGACTCAGCATCTTTTCCCTTATACCCAAGCCCAGGACAGACTTCTAACACTAGCAAAAACAGATCTCTTCTAAATTGATTTACCCTATTCTATTGTACCATTGAAATTTCTTTTTTTTATTAGTTTTTTATATTTATTTATTACCTTTTGTTGCCCTTGTTATTTTATTGTTGTAGTTATTGTTGTTATTGAGGTCATTGTTGTTGGATAAGACAGAGAGAAATGGAGAGAGGATGGGAAGACAGAGAGGGGGAGAGAAAGACACCTGCAGACCTGCCTCACCGCTTGTGAAGTGACTCCCCTGCAGGTGAGGAGCCTGGGGCTGGAACCGGGATCCTTATTCAGGTCCTTGTGTTTTGCACCATGTGTGCTTAATACTGCCCAACCTTTGAAATTTCTTATAGACATACTATATCATTATATTTCTATACTATAAAGAAATAAAATCCCTTGACCCAACCCTCTCTCCTTGTTTAGTCAATTTTCAATTTTGCTGCTAACATTTAGAAGCTATTCTTCTAGAAGTGTCAGTTTTCATTATTTCTATGTCCTTTCTTTCCTCCCTCTCTTAAGTCTACAGATGCCCATTATTTCACCGTGTCCTAACGCAACCTTTCCTCAGTATCTGTATGCATGCATACATACGGAGGCGGGAAATGGATGTGGGAGAGAGATCTGTCCTCTTTTTATATTGTCAACACACATTTTATCAAATTAGTTATGACCTCATTTAACCTATAATTCCTCCTGAAGATCCCTGTTTGCAAAAACAGTTACATTGGAAGTTAAGGTTTCAACATAGGAATTTTGAAGGGACACGATTCACTCCAGAGCTGAAAATCAATTGACCATGAATGTGAGGTCTCTGCTATCTCATTGGTCTGTATGTCTGTACTTGGTTATCTTATTTATTATGATTTTGTTGTAAGAAATTTGGAAATATGAGTCTACCACCATTTGTGTGTTCTCATGATTGCTTTCTTTATTTAGAATCCTTTAAAGATCTATACAGATTTAGAATGAGGTTTTCTATTTAAAGATCCACAAGTGGGGAGGGCCGGTGGCACACTGGGTTAAGCACACATAGTGCGGAGCGCAAGGACCTGCGGAAGGATCCCGGCTCTCTACCTGCAAGGGGGTCACTTCACAAGCCGTGAAGCATGTCTGCAGGTGTCTGTCTCCCCATCTCTCTCAAATTTCTGTC
Organism: Erinaceus europaeus; assembly: GCF_950295315.1. Taxonomy (NCBI): domain Eukaryota; kingdom Metazoa; phylum Chordata; class Mammalia; order Eulipotyphla; family Erinaceidae; genus Erinaceus; species Erinaceus europaeus. Next base: position 154,454,796 of record NC_080162.1, read on the forward strand.
TGTCCTATCCACTTAAAAAATCCTGGAGCCCCGCCTTCCCAGATTCCTAGTGCAAGCCCAAGCCCCAGCAATAACCCTGGGGGCAAAAAAAAAATGCTAGTAGTAACATAAAAGGAAAAACAATTCAAAAAGACAATGGATAGTTAATGTTATCATCACAGTATTTGGTAATTGGGTTAACTTTGAAAAGTCCTTTTGTTAGGGTTTGCTGTATAGTGCCCAGTATCTTATAAATAGCTGTGCCACTTGTTGCCTCTGATCTACTTGGTCTAGGCTTTTGAGAGAGTCCGCATATCATATACACAGCCTATATATTAAGAAGATTCAGTCTGTGTTTTAAAAACTTTGAGACATACAATTATTTTCCCCCCTCTCATATTAATTAACTAGTGATTTATATGACTACACTTTACTAGGAGTATACATAAACACCATTCCCACCACCAAAAGACTGTGTCCCATCCCACCCACCCACCCCGACCCCCCCACCAGCCCAGGAAGCTGCATGTCTACCCCTCACCACAGGGTTTTTACTTTGGTGCCCTACTTTCAATTTAGTCAAATCCTGCTTTTAGTTTCCCTTTCAGATCTTCTTTCTCAACTTCTGTTGATGAGTGGGATCATCCCATACTCATCTTTATCTTTCTGACTTAGCTCACTTAATATAATTTCTTCTAGCTCTGTACAAGATGGGTCAGAGAAGGTGGGTTCATTGTTCTTGATAGCTGCATAGTATTCCATTGTGTATACACAATGTATAGCTTTCTACAGCTTTCTCAGCCACTCATCTGTTGTTGGGCACCTGGGTTGCTTCCAGGTTTTAGCTATTATGAATTGTGCTGCTATGAACATAGGAGTACACACCTCTTTTTGGTTGGGTGTTATGGAGTCCTTGGGGTATAACCCCAGGAGAAGAATTACTGCATCATATGGAAGGTCTATGTCTAGCCTTGTGAGAGTTTTCCAGACTGCTCTCCACAGAGGCTGGACCAATTTTACATTCCCACCAGCAATGCAAAAGGGTTCCTCTGTCCCCACAGCCTCTCCAGCAGGAACCTCACATCTCCACTATAGAGCCTATATTTCTCCCAGTCCTGGAACCTTAGGATAGGGCCCACTTTCCTGCATGCCTCTCCCAATCCATATAAAATAATATTGCATCAGCTGATCGCAGTCTAATCAATGAAACGATTGCCACCTCAACATGCTTCAGCTCAGACTGTGTCCAGAGACTTCAGGTGTGGAATGACAACCCTTGAGCTTTATTACTCGGGTGAGACCTTTCCTTTGATAGTATTCTCTAATTTCATCCCAGGTGGTTCACTTTCTAACCAAGTCCCAAAACCTAGATATAGACCAGGTTCTGTGAGAGAGAGCAAGAGAGCATATGTTCATACGTATCCATAAACAAGTGCAAAATATATACCTGAAAGCAGAAGTACACTAGAGTTTACAGTGAGCACCCCCACACACAAACACTTCCTCTCCACTATTCCAACCTTTGGGTCCATGATTGCTCAACAATTTGTTTGGCTTTGTATGTTAACTCTCTTTTCAGCCACCAGATCCCAGATGCCATCAGGATGCTGGCCAGGCTTCCCTGGATTGAAGACCCCACCAATGTGTCCTAGAGCTCTGCTTCCCCAGAGACCCACCCTACTAGGGAAAGAGAGAGGCAGACTGGGAGTATGGACCGACCAGTCAACGCCCATGTTCAGCGGGGAAGCAATTACAGAAGCCAGACCTTCCACCTTCTGCAACCCACAACAGCCTTGGGTCCATGCTCCCAGAGGGATAGAGAATGGGAAAGCTATCAGGGGAGGGGATGGGATATGAAGATTGGGTGGTCGGAATTGTACCCCTCCTACTCTATGGTTTTGTTAATTTATCCTTTCTTAAATAAAAAATAAATAAATAAAAAGTAAAAACAATTCAAATATAGAGAAGGAAACAAACTTAATTTTATTCTTAGGGAAAGAGAGACAGGCAGGGATTATGTATCGACCTGTTAATACCCAGTTCAGCCAGGAAGCGATTACAGAAGCCAGACTCCCACCTTCTGCACCTCATAGTGATCCTGGGTCCATACTCCCAGAGAGATAAAGAATAGCAAAGCTGTCAAGGAAGGGGAGTGGATATGGAGTTCTAGCGGTGGGAATTGTACCCCTCTTATCCTATAGTCTTGTCAATATTTCCATTTTATAAATAAAATTTTTTTAAAAAAGGAAAAAACTGGCTGCCAGGAGCCATGGATTCATGGTACAATAACCCTGGAGGCAAAAAAAAAAAAAGAATAAATATTTCACACAGATTTTTAGGATGAGGTTTTCTATTTTCGCAAAATAAATTCCACTAGGATTTTTGACAGTTTGCATTGGATTTGGATTTGCCTGTTATTCTAATATATTAAGTCTTCAAATTTGTGACTTTTATTTAAACTATGTTTAATTATTTTATTGATAATTGTACTATTTAGAAATAATAATTTCAATATACAAAAATTAAATTATATAATAATTTATATAATAATTTATAATAAATTATTTATAAAATAATAAAATTTATTATAAATAATTTATAATAAATTATATAATAATTATTATATAATTTATTATATAATAGTTATATAATAATATATAATGAAATTAAATAATAATTTCAATATACAAAAATTTTTATTTGTTATTTGTTAAATTTATTCCTAGGCATCTTGTCCTTCTGGATGTACTTATAATTGTTTTCAGATTTCCTTTTCAGGGACCGGGAAGTAGGCACGTGGTAAAGCACACATATTACCATGTACGTAGATTCAGGTTCAAGCTCCTGGTTCCTACCTGCAAGGGGGAAGCTTCATGAGTGGTGAAGCAGGCAGGGCTGTAGGTGTTTCTCTTTCTCTCTTCATCTCTATCACCCCCTTCCCTCTCAATTCTCTCTATCCAAGATAAATAAGTAACTAAGTAAGTATATAAAAATAAAAAATTTATTTTCATATTATTTATCTGTGAAGCATAGAAACACAACTGATTTTTGTGTGTGTACAGATAGGCACTTGCAATCTTGAAAATTTATTAGTGCCAGTAATTGTGGGGGTGTTTGTGTGACTCTTTGGGAATTTCTTAGATTCAACATCATGCTACTATGAATAAAAATAAGTTTGTTTCCTTCCCTATATTTGAATTATTTTTCCTTTTATGTTACTGCTAGCATTTTTTTTTTTTTTAATCTCCAGGGTTATTGCTGGGGCTCAGTGCCTGCACTAGGAATCCACTGCTCCTGGAGGCTATTTTTTCCCCTTTTGCTGCCCCTTTTTTTGTTGTTGTTGTTAATCGCTGTTGTTGTTGGATAGGACAGAGAATTGGAGGGAGGCGGGGGAGACAGAGATGGGAGACACCTGCAGACCTGCTTCACCGCTTGTGAAGTGACCTTCCTGCTGGTGGGGAGCAGGGGGGCTCCAACCAGGATCCTTATTCAGGTCCTTGCCATGTGCACTTAACCCTTTGTGCTACCACCTGGCCCCCTACTACTAGCTTTTTTTGATACTTCTAGTAATGTTATCTAGCAGTGGTGAAAGTGGTCACTCTTGTCTTACTCCTTATAATGGGGTGGTGGTGGTGGTGTTTTTCTATTTTGAGTGTGAACATAATCCAATAAATATCACTTTTTATTATGCAAAACTGAGTTTATCTTGAGTTCCATAATACAGCACAGACCAACCTGTGAAGGTTGTCATTTTTAATAGCGTTAATTTCTTTTTTTGTTTTCCTTCCCTCTCCCAAAGGATAATCTTTAAAAAAATAATAAAGACAAAATATGTACTATAAGTCAATAAAATGAAGAATCTTAACACATTTGGGGTCTGCTGTTACTGTCAAAGTTTCAGCATTATTCATTGAAGTTTTTTTTTTTTAATATGGAATGAGACAGGGAGTCTTTCAGCTATTATAATAGAGGTATAGCTTTTACATTCATATTTAAAAAATGAACATTTGTTTAAGCTTGTTTTGGTTTATATACTACAAAAGATGTATAAATAAATATACATATAATAGATAGGCATGTGAATAACTAAACAGTGGTTGGTGCCTAGTAAACATGTCAGTTTTAGTTATTATTATTGATAAAATACTTCTTGTTATCATTTCCTCATTAACTCATATAATTTTCTAGTGGTGGTTGGTACATTTTTTTTTTAGCATGAAATAGATTTTGAAACTGCATTTTGTATTTTGTGACTTTTTTCACCCAGGCTAAGCTTTTTAATTAGCTCTCTGGCCTCATTTAAAAAAATATTTTTTTATCATTTTATTGGAGGGTTAATGATTTACAACATTTTGTTGACACGTGGGTATGGGTACTCATCTCCCTTGAAAAGTGTCTGCAGAACATTCTCATCCTTGACTGAGATCCTTTTCCGCCACCATGCACCAGGACCCCAGATATCACTCCACCCTCTTCCTTCCCCTCCTTCCTCAGTCCTTTACTTGCATGCAAAACACTACACCCAGTCCAAGTTTCACTTTGCGTTTTCTCTTCCTATTTTGTTTCTTAATTTCTACCTATAAATGAGATCATCCAATATTAAAGGCTTTGTTTTATGACATACATTTGGCTTTGAATTACCTTAACTGTAGCATGATACAATAAAAGCTCAATTTATTTATTATTTTGGGGCAACTCAAAGACTGTAGAATATTCAAAGAAAACCTTTGTAAGAGAAACAACTCTATTTATTTACTTACTTATAAATATATAAAGATACATATATAAACTCTGATGTGCTGGAGATTGAACCTGGAACTTTGGAGCCTCAGGCATTAAAGTCTTTTGTAGAACCACTACACTCTCTCTCAGCAGCCCACCTTTGTATCTTTGATTGGTTGTTTTGAAAGTCTTGCTATTAAGAAAAAAGATATCAACTATTTCTAGATCACAGTTTATTTCCTTCTAGTGTTTGGAAAAGCTATTTTGAATAAATATTTTAAAAATAGGCAATTATTAAGCTTAAGTCAGGAAATTATTTTAATAATAATATTTTCCTTTTCCTCCTATTTTCAGTTGTGGGAATACAACTTTATATTTTCTTTACAGCTTCTCAACTTAGCCTATTTGCAACCCCAACCTTGTGCTATCATGTTAAAAAAAAAAATCTTTGGTTATGCAAAATACTTTAATGCCTGAGGTTCTAAGGTCTCGGGTTCAGTCTTCAATACCACCATAACCAAAGCTGAGTGGTGCAGTTCTCTCTCTCTTTCTCTCTCTTCTTCCCTCATTAAAAATAAATAAACCATTTTATTATTATTATTATTGGATAAAGACAGAGAGGGATTGAGAGAGGAGTGGGAAATAGAGGGAAAGACACAAAGAGACACCTGCAGCCCTCTTTCACCACTTGTGAAGATTCCCCCTGCAAGTGGAGATAAGGGGCTTGAACCCTGGACCTTGCACACTATAATGTATGTGCTTAACCAGGTACGCCACTGCCTGGCCCCAATAAATCATTTTTAAAAGGATCTTTTTCTCTTGCTTTTCTTCCATTCCACTTCATAAAGCTTGGGCACTATCAGGCCACACAGAAAAAGTATATCAGGAAGAAATCATTACATACTTATTATTATTTTAACTTGAAGGGGTTGATAGAACCAATTTAGTTCACTCCAGAAGTCTGAGACTTGATCATCTACTTCTGGATTATTATAGAAATAATTTGATACAGTCAATTTATCAGAAGAAACTGAGACTAAGAAGACTGAATTAACCACTTAGAGAAGGATCTTTGTTAAAATCTGTTCCTTTAAGTTCACAGAGAACTTTCACTCTACCTGGCCATTTTGCCTTTCACAACTATTATGAAAATTGTCCTGTGGTTGCTTTTTGTTTTTGAGAGTTCATATGCCATAACAATTATATGTGAGGCATTGTATTGGGTGGCTTTTACTTATTTATTTAAATTTTTATTAGTTGCTTAATAATGGCTTTCAGTATTATCATATTATGGGGTGTAGTTCTACTCTGTACTCATCATCACCATAGTTCTCACAAGGTCTTACAGTTTCTCATTTATTTATGCTGTAAGTTCATGTATGTAAAGCCATCTAGTAGTTTTCTTTTACTCTTGGCGAATTTTAAAAATATCTTTTTTTGTTTTGTTTTGTTTTGTAAATCACTACTGGGGAATGAACCCAGGGCCTTGCACCGGTATGGTGGAGCATTTTTTTTTTTTTGGGGGGGGGGGGCGTCATCTGATTATCTCTGAGGCTCAGTGACTGTTGACAGTTAACAACTCCATTGCACCTGGTGGCCATTATTTTCATTTTTTCTTTCTTATAGAAACAGAGAGAATGAGTAGAGTGTTAGCCAGAGGAAGAAAGATACCTGTAGCATTGTTCCATTGCTTGTGAAAATTGTCCCCTGTAGTCCCTGCATGTGGACAAGCTTAACCCTGGGTCCTCATATATGGTAATGAATGTGCTCTATTGGGTGTTCTACTACCTGACCACCTCCTCCTTCATCACTGTTTGTTCTCTATTTTGAGAGAGAAAAAAAATAGTAAAGGAGAAAGGGAGAGGTACAAAGTATTATTCTATCAACCATGGAGTTTCTTTCATGCTATCATCATTTTCCTACCTGGATGGTTTTTACTACTGACACAAATTACTTAGCATAGAGAATGTTACTATGTTTTCAGGGGGAAAGGAAGGGAGTGGGGAGAGAGAGAGAGAGAGAGAGAGAGAGAATGAAAGAGAGGAAACAAGCATTACTGTAGCTTCCATTAATGTAGTGGCAGCCAGATTTCAATCTCCATAGTTCCAAGAAGGACTTGGGAGATAGTTTCTCATTTATTTATGCTGTAAAACTATGGCAAAACAGATACACTATCTATGTGAGCTATCTTTCTTGCCCAGGATTGCTACTACTATATTGTCAGGCATTCATATGATATCAAACTCTTAAAATATCTCTTGTTTTTCTGTTGTGGTACAGCAAATTAACACAGACTTTGTGGCTAAAAACAATGCTTCTTCACTAATCCCCATTTCTGAAGGCAGAAGTCTGACATATAGGCTCTTCTTAAGAAGTCCTAGAGAAACATCACCTTTCAGGCTTATCCAGGTTTTCCTTGAAACTAGCTCTTTGTAGTTGTGGGATTGAGGTTTCCTCTTCTTTACTGGCTGATTGTTGGGAGTCTTCAGGGATCTCTTTCTCTCTCTCTCTCTCTCTCTCTCTGTCGGTGGACCCACCAGCTTCACAGGGAGCAAAGGCCACCAAATTTTTCTAATGCTTTCAATATTCTCATTTCCTTTTTTTGCCAGAAATAAAGAAAGTGGTCTACGCTTCAAAGGCTCATGTGACTTTATCAAATCAACCTGCACAGGCAATCACATTTTGATTAATGGAATCAATTGGTTAGCAATATTCATCAGAACAATCCTTTTACATACAAATAATAGTCCTGATACCTCATGTTCCATATTCCATTCTTGAGGAATGAAGTCTATTGTAGATGACCTTAGAATTCTGCCTCCCATTCCCTCCCAAGTCTGAGTGTCTCATGTACCGTGTAACTCATTTGTTTACATGTAATAGATTTCTTTGGCCACAGAGGTCTATGCTTCAGAATCCCAGGTGTATGCTTAAAACTGCAAGTAGTGCAGAACTCTACACATAGATGCCTGTGATGAAGCTGAATTTATAAACTAAGCACAGTTATAACTCAGAAAGATCTAATAATAAAGTAGAGCTACAGCAACCTTACTATAATAAAAGCTATGTGAATGCAGTGTCCCCTCTAAAGTTCACATGCGTTTTCACTCAAAATATTTCATGTAATAGTTTTGAACTGTGGTTTACTGTGGGTAATGGAAATCATGGAAATCGAGGCCATGGATTGTGTCTGCATTCTGTCTTATAACATTATTATTATTTTTTTTACACAACAGTAGAAACAGTTGTTACATGAGTGTATTTTTTTATACAAATGTATCTTTTTTTTCTAAAAGATTTTAAATATGCCAGCACGCCATAGGAAATTAAATAAAAATATTTAAAATATTCTCTAGTTTTGTGATACCCTTTTTCTATTCCATTTATATTATGTATAATTCATATATTTTGTAAATAAATTAAATTCTATTCTAGAATCTGAAAATTAGTAGTAAGAACATGATACATGGAAATCTGTAATGTACAACCATACATAGAAGAAAAATTGAGGGTAGTATTTTGTTGAGTACAATGCCAGCTCCCTGGGCTTAAAGCTTCTGTCTCTAATCCTGCTTAACTAAACACTGGCATGCCTGCATGGCATTGGTTTGGTCCCACTTAAAGCTGCGGTCTATTTACATAAACCACTGTTAACTAAGCACCACCCTCCCTCCAGGGCATTGGTGGTTCAGTGGTAGAATTCTCATCTGCTCCACCCCCTCTTCTTGTCACACCTTGATTTTCACCAATCAATCTCTTTTTCACTCCACCCTCTATACTGTCACACCCTGTTTACACCCTTCTTGGCTAGTATATGTAAAAGCTGCTTTTCTGAGTAAAAACACTTTCCGGCTCTGAGAATTCCAGAGTCTACCTCCTGCGACATTAGTGTGGCACGAGTTCCTGATCCCTCTCCCACGCAGCAGCCTAGATTGGCTCCATTTGAGTTCTCTCCAACTCAGAGAGCACTTGCTCGGGAAGAAGCACCCTCAGGCTATCCTGGCAGTATTTTAAAATTTATTTGAATACAGATGTAAACTACAATTTTTTTAAAAAATTTTTTATTTAAGAAAGGATTAGTGAACAAAAGCATAAGGTAGGAGGGGTACAACTCCACACAATTCCCATCACCCAATCCCCATAACCCACCCCCTCCCATGGTAGCTTTCCCATTCTCTATCCCTCTGGGAGCATGGACCCAGGGTCGTTGAGGGTTGCAGAAGGTAGAAGGTCTGGCTTCTGTAATTGCTTCCCCGCTAAACATGGGCGTTGACTGGTCGGTCCATACCCCCAGTCTGCCTCTCTCTTTCCCTAGTAGGGTGTGTCTCTGGGGAAGCTGAGCTCCAGGACACATTGGTGGGGTCTTCAATCCAGGGAAGCCTAGCCAGCATCCTGGTGGCATCTGGAACCTGGTGATTGAAAAGAGAGTTAACATATGAAGCCAAACAATTTGTTGAGCAATCATGGATCCCAAGCTTGGAATAGTGGAGAGGAAGTGTTAGGGAGGTACTCACTGCAAACTCTAGTGTACTTCTGCTTTCAGGTATATATTTTGCAGTAGTTTATGGATACGTGTGCACATAAGCTCTCTCTCACAGAAACTGGTGTATATCTAGGTTTGGGGACTTTGTTGGAAAGTGAACTACCTGAGATGAAATTAGAGTGTACTATTAAAGGAAAGGTCTCACCCGAGCAATGAAGCTGAAGGGTTGTCATTCCACACGTGAAGTCTCTGGATACAGTCTGAGGTGAAGCATGTTGAGATGGCAGTCGTTACTTTGGTTAGGTTGTGATCGGCGGATGCAATATTATTTGGTTTGAATTGGGAGATGCATACGGGAAAGTGGGCCCTATCCAAGGGTTCCAGGACTGGGGGAAGTAGGGGCTCTATAGTGAAGATGTGAGGTTCCTGCTGTCTTAGGGTTCAAAAAGACAGTCAATAGTTAATATTATTATCACATTATTTGTTAATTGGGTTAACTTTGAAAAGTCCCTTTGTTATGGTTTGCTGTACAGTACCCAGTATCTTATATATAGCTGTGCTATTGGAAGCTTCTAATCTACTTGGTCTAGGCTTTTGAGAGAGTCCGCATATCAAATACGTAGCATATATATTAAAAAGATTCAGTTTGTCTTTTGAGAAACTTTGAGACATACAATTGATTTCCCCCTCTCATATTAATTAACTACTGATTTATATGTCTACATTTTGCTAGGAGTGTACATAAACACCATTCCCACCACCAAAGGACTGTGACCCATCCCTCCCGCCCACTCCCACCCCCCACTGGCCCAGGAAGCTACATGTCTACCCCTCACCACTGGGTTTTTACTTTGGTGCCCTACTTACAATTTGATCAGGTCCTGCTTTTAGTTTCCCTTTCAGATCTTCTAAGTCAGCTTCTGTTGATGAGTGGGATCATCCCATACTCATCTTTATCTTTCTGACTTAGTTCACTTAACATAATTCCTTCTTTTAAAAGAAGTTAGCATGATAGAAGAAGTACTTTTTATTTTTCTTATTTGTTTTCTTTTTGGGGATGATTAATGGTTTATAGCTGACAGTAAAATATAGTAGTTGGTATATGTGTAACATTTCTCAGTTTTCTGCAAAACATTCTAAGCTTCCACCTAGGTCCTCCTCTGCCACCATGTTGTAGGACCTAAACCACAGAGTTCTATAGTTTGGTGCAATATACCAAACCTGATCTATGTTCTGCTTTGTGTTTTCCCTTCTATTCTTATTTTTCAACCTCTATTTATAAGTGGATTTATTCCATACACATAATTCTCTTTTACCCTATTTTAATTTATTTATTTTTACTTTTTTATTTGTTTATATTTTATTTTTTAATTTATTTATTGGAGAATTAATGTTTTATATTTGACAGTAAATACAATAGTTTGTACATGCATTATATTTACCAGTTTTCCATGTAACAATACAACCCCCACTAAGTCCTGTGTCATCCTTTTTGGACCTGTATTCTCACCCTCACATACCCCAGAGTCTTTTACTTTGGTGCAACATGCCAATTCCACTTCAGGTTCTACTTGTGTTTTCTCTACTGACCTTGTTTTTCAACTTCTTCCTGAAAGTGATATCATCTCATATACATCCTTCTTTTTCTGACTTATTTCACTTAACATGAATTTTTCAAGGTCCATCCAAGACTGGCTGAAAATGGTGAAGTCACCGTTTTTTATAGCTGAGCAGTATCTATATATATATATATATATATATATATATATATATATATATATATATATATACCACAACTTGCTCAGCCACTCATCTATTGTTGGACACCTGGGTTGTTTCCAGGTTTTGGGTATTACAGATTGTGCTGCTAAGAACATATGTGTACACAGATCTTTTTGGATGGGTGTGTTGGGTTCCTTAGGATATATCCCTAGGAGATAAATTGCAGAGTCATAGTGTAGGTCCATTTCTAGCCTTTATTTATTTATTTATTTATTTATTTATTTATTTATTTAAGAAAGGATACATTAACAAAACCATAGTATAGGAGGCTTACAACTCCACACAATTCCCACCACCCGGTCTCCATATCCCATTCCCTCCCCTGATAGCTTTCCCATTCTCTATCTCTCTGGGAGTATGGACCCAGGGTCATTGTGGGTTGCAGAAGGTGGAAGGTCTGGCTTCTGTAATTGCTTCCCCATTGAACATGGGCGTTGACTGGTAGATCCATACTCCCAGTCTGCCTTTCTCTTTCCCTAGTAGGGTGGGTCTCTGGGGAAGTGGAGCTCCAGGACACATTGGTGGGGTTGTCAGTCCAGGGAAGTCTGGTCAGCATCATGCTGGCCTCTGGAACCTGGTGGATGAAAAGAGAGTTAACATACAAAGCCAAACAAATTGTTCAACAATCATGGACCCAAAGACTGGAATAGTGCAGATAAAGTGTTGGGTGGTATTCACTGCAAACTATTGTGTACTTTTGCTTTCATGTATATATTTTGCCCTAGTTTATGGATACATGTGAACATATGCTCTATCTCAGGGGACCTGGTCTATATCTAGGTTTTGGGACTTTGTTAGGAAGTGAACCACAAGGAATGGAATTAGAGAATCCTATGAAAGGAAAGGTCTCACCCGAGTAATGAAGCTGAAGGGTTGTCATTCCACACCTAAAGTCTCTGGACACAGTCTGAAATGAGGCATGCTGGGGTGGCACTCGTTGCATTGATTAGGTTGCAATCGGTAGATGCAATATTATTTGATATGAATTTAGAGAAGCATGCAGGAAAGTGGGCCACACCCTAAGGTTCCAGGACTGGGGGAAATAGAGGCTCTATAGTAGAAATGTGAGGTTTATGCTGTCTTAGGGTTCAAGAAGACAATGGATAGTTATTGTTATCATCACATTATTTGGTAATTGGGTTAACTTTGAAAAGTCCCTTTGTTAGGGTTTGCTGTATAATACCCAGTATCTTGTATATAGCGGTGCCACTGGTTGCTTTTGTTCTCCCTGGTCTAGACTTTTGAGAGAATCAACATATCAAAGACTCTGACTATGTATTAAAAAGACTCAGAGTTCTCTATACTTTTCTTCACAGAGGTTGGACCAATTTACATTCCTACCATCAGTGCAGGACGCTTCCTTTGATCCCAGCATTTGTTGCTGCTACCTTTTCTAATGTTTGGCATTCTCACAGGAGTGAAGTGGTATCTCATTGTTGTCTTTATTTGCATTTCTCTGACAATCAAAGACTTAGAGCATTTTTTCATGTGCTTCTCGGTCTTTTGGATCTCTTCTGTGGTGAATATTCTGTCCATGTCCTCCCTCCATTTTTGGATGGGGTTACTTGTATTCTTGTTGTTGAGTTTGGCAAGCTCTTTATATATTTTGCTTATTAGCCTCTTGTCTGATGTATGGTATGTAAAGATCTTCTCTGATTCTGTGAGGGGTCTCTTGGTTTGGGTAATGGTTTCTTTTGCTGTGAAGAAGCTTTTTAATTTGATGTAGTCCCATAGGTTTTTACTTGCCTTAGTCTTCTTTGTAATTGGATTCATTTCATTGAAGATGTCTTAAAATATATGCAGAAAAGAGTTCTGCCAATATTTTCCTCTAAGTATCTGATAGTTTCTGGTCTAACATCCATGTCCTTCCTTGATCCACTTAGAACTTACTTTTGTATTTGGTGTAATATAATGGTTCAGTTTCATTCTTCAGTTTCAACCCATTTTTTCCAACACCATTTGTTGAAGAGACTCTGCTTTTCCCATTCAAAAATCTGGGCACCTTTGTCAAAGATTAGTTGTCCATTGGTGTGGGGGTTTACTTCTGGGCTCTCAATTCTATTCCACTGGTTAGTGTGTCTATTCATGTTTCATTACCAAGCAGTTTTTATTATAATGGCCCTATAATACAATTTGAGATCTGGGAGTGTGATGCCTCCAGTTCTGTTCTTTCTTCTCAAGATCATTTTGGCAATTCTAGGTCTTTTCTGGTTGCAGATAAACATTTGTAGCAATTGTTCTGTTACCCTAAAAAATGATGTTGGGATCTTGATGAGGATCGTATTAAATTTGTAGATGGCTCTGGGTAGTATATTCATTTTAATGATGTTAATTCTTCCAAGCAATGAACATGGAATATCTTTCCACTTCTTTGTGTCTTTTTCAGTTTCCTTGAGTAGTGACTCATAATTTTCAGTATATAAGTCTTTGACTTGTTTGGTTAGGTTTACTCCTTGATATTTTATTGTTTTTGTTGCTATAGTAAAAGGAATTGATTTCTGGATTTCAACTTCTTCTAGCTTAGTGTTTGCATAGAGGAATGTTACTGGCTTTTGAATGTTAATTTTATAGCCTGACATCTTACTGTATTGCCTGATGATTTCCAAAAGCTTCTTGCTGTATTTCTTAGGTTTTTCTATGTATACTATCATGTCATCTGCAAATAGGAAGAGTTTGACTTCTCTTCCAGTCTGGATCCCTTTAATTCCTTGCTCCTGCCCGATTGCTATGGCAAGAATTTCCAACACTATATTGAATAGTAATGGTGATAGTGGGCAGCCCTGTCTAGTACCTGATCTGAGTGGAAATGCTTCGTTTATCACCATTGATTACGATATATAGGTTTGCTATATATAGACTCCACTATCTTCAGGAATTTTCCATCTATTCACATTTTTTGTAGTGTTTTGATCATAAAGGGATGTTGTATTTTGTCAAAGGCTTTCTCTGCATCTATTGATATGACCATGTGGTTTTTGGTCTTGCTTTTGTTGATGTGGTGGATCACATTAATTGATTTACATATATTAAACCAACCTTGCATCCCTGGGGTAAACCCCACCTGGTCATGATGAACAATCTTCTTTATAATATACTGCTGTATCTGGTTTGGTAGAATATTGCTCAATATTTTAGCATCTATGTTCATCAGAATTATTGGTCTGTAGTTTTCTTGTTTGGTTGTGTCCCTGTGTAATTTTGGTATCAAAGTGATGTTGGCTTCAGAGAAGCTGGAACGGACTATTCCAGTGTCTTCAACTTCCTGGAAGACTTTTAAAAGTAGAGGCATTAACTATTCCTTGAAGGTTTTGTAGAATTCACTTGTAAAACCATCTGGTCTAGGACTTTTGTTTTTGGGGAGGTTTTGCATAACTGTTACAATTTCACTAGATGTGATGGGCCTGTTCATGTTATCTAGTTCCTCTTGACTTAATTTTGGAAGTTCATAGGTATCTGGGAATTCGTACATTTCTTCCAGGATCTCTAGCTTGGTGGCATATAGTTGTTCATAGAAGTCTCACATGATACGCTGAATTTATGTGGTGTGTGCCGTGATATCTTCTCTTTCATTTACAAACTGGTTTATTTAGGTCTTCTCCCTTTTTTGTTTTGTGAGTCTGGCTAAAGGTTTTTCAATTTTGTTCACTCTTTCTAAAACCAACATTTACTTTCATTGATCTTTTGTATGGCTTTCTTATTTTGTGTTATTTATTTCTGCCCTAACTTTAGTTATTTATGTCCTTTTCACTGCTTTAGGGTTCCTTTGTTCTTCTTCTTCTAGGTCTTTAAGATGTGCAATCAGGTTGTTTATTTGTGCATTTTCTTATTTCCTAATATGTGCTTGTATGGCTATGAAATTCCCTCTCAGTACTGCCTTAGCTGTGTCCCAAATATTTTGATAGCTTGTGTCTTGTCTTCATTTTCATTGAACTCTTGAAACGTTTTGATTTCTTCCTTGATTTCCTCTTTGACACAGCAGTTGTTAAGTAGTGTACTATTGAGCTTCCACATTTTGGGACTATTACCAATCTTTTGTTGATTGCTAAGTGTTAGTTTAATTCCACTGTGGTCAGAGAAGATGCTTGGGATGATTTCAGTGCTCTTGAATTTGATGATGGCCTAACATGGTCTGCCCCTGAGAAAGACCCATGTGGATTTGAGTAGAATATGTATACCAGTTTCTTGGGATGAATGACTCTGGAAATGTCCAATAGTTCTAGTTTATCTATCTCCTCATTTAGCTTCCTTATGCCCTTATTGATTTTCTGCCTGGATGATCTGTCAAGTTGAGAGAGTGGAGTGTTGAAGTCCCCTACTATTAGTGTGTTGCTGTTACTATGTTGCTGTAGCTCTTTCAGTAGATGTTGATGTATTTAGGTGGCTTCTCATTGGGTTCATAGATGTTAATAATTGTTAAGTTCTCTTGATTTACTGATACTCTTAGCATTAAGTAATGTATATCCCTATCTTTTAAACTTTTATTTATTTTAAAGTCTCTTGTATCAGATATGAGAATAGCTGTTCCTGCCCTTTTTTGTGGGCCATTGACTTGTATGATAGTTTTCCATCCTTAAACTTTGAGTCTGTGTTTGTTTTGTTGAGTTTGGTGGGTTTCCTGTAGACATCATATTGTTGGGTTGTATTTTCTGATCCATCTTCCTACTCTGTGTCTTTTAATAGGTGAATTAAGGCCACTGACATTTATTGATATCAAAGATTGAAGATATTTTAATGCCATTCTTCTAGATTTTTAGAGTGTTCTGATATAGGGCATATTTATGGTAGTCTGACTGTTTATAGGAAACCTTTCAAAAGTTCTTTCAAGTCAGGTTTGATGATAGTTAATTCTTCCAACTATTGCTTGCCTGAGAAAGTTTTTATGCCTCCATGTAGTATGAATGACAGTATAACAGGAGACAGTAGTATTGGATGAAAGCATTTCTCATTGAATGCTCAACAGATATCTTGCAATTCTCTTCTGGTCTGTAGTGTTTGTGTGGAGAAGTCTGCTGCTAATCTTATGGGTTTTCCTCTGTAGGTGACTCTGTGTGTTAATCTTGCAGCCTTCAGGATCCTTTTTTAATCCTTATTCCTTTCCATTCTAAATATGACGTGTCTTGGTGTCTTTAAGTCTGGGTTAATTCTGTTTGGGACCATCTGAGCTTTTTGAACCTTTATGTCTTTGATGTTCTCTAGACTAGAGAAGTTTTCATCTATTATGGCCTGAAGAATGCTTTCTTCCCCTTACTTTCCTTCTTCTTCAGGTAAGCCAATAATGTGTATATTATTTCTTTTGAAGTCATCCCATAGGTCTTCTTCATTGTTTTCAGTATCTCTTAATCTCTTTTTGAGATCTCTTACTTCTTTTTTAGTTGTCTCTAATTCATCCTCAATCTTGCTAATTCTGTCTTCAGCCTCATTTTTCTATCTCTCTCCCCTCTACTGTTTTCTGGAGTTCATATTTTTTGTTGTCTATTTATGATACTGTTTTAGCTTGTTCAGCTAGTTGTGTTCTTAGCTCACCTATTTCAGCTTTCAGTTCTCCAATAACCTTGAGATAATTAGTGTTTTCTTCCAGGGTCTCATTATTTTTTCTTCATTCCTGATGACAATTCTTTTAAATTCTTTACTCACTCCTGTGATTATTTCCTTAACTAGTGTTTGGATGTTTACCTCATTATTTTGTGCTTCTACCTTTAGGGGGCTTTTAGCTGGAATCTTGTCCTGGTTCATTTCTCCAATATTTCTTCTTGTTGGTTTAACCATTTTATATAGTATGTTATCAGGTCCCTCTCTCAGTACTTTTCAAATTACTGATCATTCTTGCCTGGATTGAATTGTGTCTAAGTAAGGTACTTAAAGTGTTCACAGTTGTAGAAATTGACAGTTGTTTCAATATTATTTTAATCCATGAGTTGGTGCTCAGTGGCTTAAAAGCCTCTTGTTCTTCTTCTTCCCTGTAGGCTATGGGAACCTGAGGGCTTTTAAACTATAAGTAGGCTTCTGAGCTTAATCACTGACTCCTGACCAAGAGATAAAGCAGGGTGGGGCAGAGGTAATCCAGTTTTTATGGAAAGAGACTCTCACATCCCCACTGCTAGGCCACTGAGGTATAGATCTTCTCCTGAATTTTCTCGTTAGTTAGTTCTCTGTCCCCTGGGGTCAGCACAGGGCCTCCCTGCCAGTGCTCCATTTTCTGAGGGCGGTAGCAATTGAGACTCACAGTTGAATTTGGTGAGCCTTAGGGGAGTCCTCTCCTCCCTTTAGCCGTCGTTTTGTTAGTGAAACAGACTGGGGGTGATGTCTCAACTGATAAACTGCTGGACTGTTACCAGCCACTTAATCTTTCCCTAGGGTTCTCTCTGTCCACAAGGCACACGTGTTTGCACTCACCAGTGATTTGGTGGGTTCCTGAAGTTGTTCTAGTCCTGTCTTCTTGTGGTCCCAGGTGGTCTCTTCCTATTTTATTTTTAAATTATTTTTATTTATTTATTGGATAGAGATAGCCAGAAATCAAGAGAGAAGGAGGTGACAGAGTGGGAGAGAGACCAAGGGACACCTGCAACCTTGCTTCACCACTTGCAAAGCTTTCCCCATGCAGGTAGGGACTTATAATGCAAACCTGGTTCCTTTCTGATTATAACATGTGTGCTCAACTAGGTATGCCACCACCTGGTCCCCATATCATCCTTTTCTTTCTGGCATATCTCACTTAATATGATTCCTTCAAACTCCATCCAAAATGAGGTAAAGAAGGTGAATACAGCATTTTAAATAGCTGTATTCATATATATATATATTTGACTAAGTTGTAATATATATATTACAACTTAGTCATTATATCTATCATTGGATACTTAGGTTGCTTATAGGTTTTGGATACTACAAAGTGTGCTGCTATGAACCTAGCTATATCTATCTTTTTGTATGGGTTTTTCTGGTTGTTTAGGATATATCCCCAAGAGAGGAATTGTAGGATCATAGGGTAGGTCCATTTCTAGCTATGTGAGAATTCTCCAAACTGCTCCCCACAGGGGATGGACCAATTTACATTCCCACCATCATTGCAAGGAGACTTCCTTTGTCCCCACAACCTCTCTAGCATTTGTAGTTGCTGTTGTTTCTGATATGTGACATTTTCACAGGGGTGAAGTGGTATCTCATTGCTGTCTTTATTTGCATTTCTCTGACAGTGAATGACTTGGAGAACTTTTTCATATTTCTTGGTCTTTTGAATATATTCTTTGGTGAATACTCTGTTCATCTCCTTTCCCCATTTTTAGATGGGGTCATTTGTTGTTGCTAATTTTGATAAGCTCTTTATATATTTTGGCTATTAGCTTCTGGTCTGATGTATGACATGTAACAAAAGCTTTATAACTTGATGTAGTCCTAGTAGTTTATGAAAAAGTACTTTTTATATTTATTTTATATAAATATATTAGTATATATTAGTAATATGAAAAACATGACTAACCAATCTAGTGCTAAACTCTGAACTAAATTCTTTAGTAACCTCTCTTTTACTTCTTTAGAAATTTATAAGTATTAACTATGTATTGTGACTAGGGATGCTGCTCACATGAGAGAATCAGACTTTCATGCCTGATATTCCAAGATTGAGCCTAAACTGCATGTGGCAGAGTTGTGCTATGGCTTCTCTTCTCTCTGCTTCATTTGAAATACCACCCCATCTTTCTCTCTCTTCCATATTAATAAATAGGTCAAATTTTAAAACATAGCTACATATTATCCAAAGGAACAAACAAAATGAGTTTTCACTGTAGAATATTTAATTATGACCTAAATTATGGAGCATATGCTCTCAATTATGTTTCCAAGTCTAAAAATATGTCATAGAATATGTAAGAAATAATAAAATTTATACCTATGTGAAAGAATTCTAGAACCTAGGAAACATCAATCTTTTAATAAATTGGAGCCATCAACACTTTTAAATCACTCATTAGAGACCAGATTATACTTTTTTAAAACCCATATAATAATTTGTACAGAAGAACTTATTATTATTTTCCCTATTGTGAAAGCTAAAATGATAGATTTGCATGTATGATTCAAACTTAAGGTAATAGAAATCCAGATAATGTTAACCATTGTACTTATTACTTTTATGTCTGAACTACCAGTTCCTGCAATGAATTACAAGTTAATTTCAACTAGACCCTTCTTCAGAGTCTTGCTATTCCTAGGAGAGACCCAGGCACTATCCTTTCATGAGTTGTGTTCTAACCAGTATGTTCTTTCATTGGAACTCAAAGCTGCCCCACATCTCATAGTGATTAGAGAAATGGGAACTGAAGTATAGACAGTTGGCTGGTAGAGACTATCTCTCTGTACCTTAGAGAGTTAGAAACTATGTATTATACCTTTCTCTTTAAAAGCAGGAATATAGTAGCTGTTTTGTAATTTCTTGTTCCTAGATTGAAATTCCATCCTGTATACCTGCTCCTTCTACAGGGCCAGGTTTTATTCAATTTCTGATTCACTGTTTGGTTTCTTGAAATTCAAGGAAATGGACTTTGTCCTGAATGCCAACACCTGCTGACTTTCAGATTGTAAGGTCTCACCTTTCTGACTTTGCTTTGTTTGCTTTTCCTATTTCTGGCCTGTTTTCTGCCTTGGTAATTACTGGTGTCTTTGACCTTTAGCTTCTGTCCTGCTGTTGCCATATGGATGACTGGGTGACTGGCAGCTTTGTGGAGAGAGGAAGCACCCGGGGACTCAGAAGTCCATTTTCAAGTGCACAAATACTCAACAGGAGCTGGATCTTGGCAGCCAAGAAAGAAACTGAATTTCAAAATGGTGGAGTTTTCTTCAAAAGACTTTTCTTAACCATTTGGAAATTTTTGTATTTGACTCTTCACTGTGTGTGTATGTGTGTATTCCAGTAGAATTAAAAGTGAAGAGGATACCTTTTACATATTTTCAGTTTTCTTTTTTACCCATTATGAGTAGTGTCTTTATTGATCTAATAAACATTTTTAAAATAAATAAATAATTTAAATTTTAAGTGATTTAACTTAACATGCTTATTTCACTGTAAAATTAATGTATACATGACACAGAAGTATTGTAAGAGATTGTTATCATTAATAATAAAATCTAAGAGCGGATCAACTAGGAATACCAAAGGAGACCACCTGGGACTGAAAAAAGACAAGACTAGAACAACTACAGGAACCCACCAAATCACTGGTGAGTGCAAACACATGTGGCTGGTGACAGAGAGGAGCCTAGGGAGAGACTAAGTGGCTGGTAACAGTCCAACGCTCTATCAGTTGAGACACCACCTCCAGTCTATTCCACTAACAAGGGGACAGCTGAAGGGAGGAGAGGACTCCCTGTCGACTCACCAAGTGCAACTTTGAGTCTCCATTGCTACTGCCCTCAGAATCTGGAGCAGCAGCAGGGAGGGACACCGGGAGACAGAGATCTAACCAGGAAATTCAGGAGAAGACCTATACCTCTGTGGCATAGCTGTGGGGCTGTGAAAGTCTCTTTGCATAACCACCAGACTATCTCTGCCATACCCTGCCTTATCTCTTGGTCAGGAGTCAGTGATTAAGTTAAGAAGCCCACTTATAGTTAGAAACCCTCAGGCTCCCATAGCCTACAGAGAAGAAAAAAATAAAATAAAAAAAAGACTTTTAAATCACTGAGTTCCAACTCAGTGATTAAAATACTATTGAAACAACTGTTAACTTCTACCACTGTGAACCCTTTAATTACCTTACTTAGACACAAATCAGTCCAGGAAATATAGTGATCAGTAATTTGAAAAGTACTAAGAGAGAGAACTCATAAGATAATATATAAAATGGGTAAATCAACAAGAAGAAATATTGGAGAAACTAACCAGGACAACAGTCCAGCTAAAAGCCCCCCAAAGGGTGAAGCACAAAATAACTAGTTCAACATCCAAACATTAGCTAAGGAAATAATCACAGGAGTGAGTAAAGAGTTTGAAAGAATTGTAATCAGAAATACAGAAACAACAAATGAGACTCTGGAAGAAAACACTAACTATTTCAAGGTTATTAGAGAGCTGAAAGATGAAATAGCTGAGCTAAGAACACAACTAGCTGAATAAGCTAAACCAGTATCAGAACAGGGAAACAAAATAGATAAACTCCAGAAAACAGTAGAGGGGAGAGAGATAGAAAAATGAGGCTGAAGACAGAATTAGCAAGATAGAGGATGAATTAGAGACAACTGAAAAAGAAGTAAGAGACCTCAAAAAGAGATTAAGAGATGCTGAAAACAACAACAGAGACCTATGGGATGACTTCAAAAGAAACAATATACGCATTATTGGCTTACCAGAGGAAGAAAGAGAGGGAGAGGAAGAAAGCATTATTCAGGCCATAATAGATGAAAACTTCTCTAGTCTAGACAACATCAAAGACATAAAGATTCAAGAAGCTCAGAGGGTCCCAAACAGAATTAACCCAGACTTAAAGACACCAAGACACATCATATTTAGAATGGAAAGGAATAAGGATAAAGAAAGGATCCTGAAGGCTGCAAGAGAAAAAAAAAGAGTCACCTACAGAGGAAAACCCATAAGATTAGCAGCAGACTTTTCCACACAAACACTACAGGACAGAAGAGAATGGCAAGATATCTATCGAGTGCTCAATGAGAAAGGCTTTCAACCAAGATACTATATACTGCTAGACTGTCATTCAGACTAGATGGAGGCATCAAAACCTTCTCAGACAAGCAACAGTTGAAGGAATCAACTAT
The DNA here is from genome assembly GCF_950295315.1 of Erinaceus europaeus. Lineage (NCBI taxonomy): Eukaryota > Metazoa > Chordata > Mammalia > Eulipotyphla > Erinaceidae > Erinaceus > Erinaceus europaeus. Next base: position 154,476,529 of record NC_080162.1, read on the forward strand.
CACCAAGCCTGCCCTGAAAGAAGTTCTGAAAGGTCTTCTATAAACAGTCAGATCATCATAAATATGACATATGTCAGAACACTCTAAAACTCTACGAGAATGGCATTAAAATATCTTCAATCTTTGATATCAATAAATGTCAGTGGCCTTAATTCACCTATTAAAAGACACAGAGTAGGAAGATGGATCAGAAAATACAACCCAAGAATATGCTGTCTATAGGAAACCCACCTAACTCAACAAGACAAACACAGACTTAAAGTGGAAGGATGGAAAATTATCATACAAGCCAATGGCCCACAAAAGGGCAGGAACAGCTATTCTCATATATGACACTATAGACTTTAAAATAGATATGATTTTAAAAGATAGGAATGGACACTACTTAATGCTCAGAGGATCAGTCAATCAAGAGGACTTAACAATTATTAACATCTATGAACCCAATGAGAAGCCACCTAAATACATCAAAGGTCTACTTAAATAGCTACAGCAATATATTAACAGCAACACAGTGATGGTAGGGGACTTCAACACTCCACTCTCTCAACTTGACAGATCATCCAGGCAGAAAATCAATAAAGACATAAGGGAGCTAAATGAAGAGATAGATAAACTAGAACTATTAGACATTTTCAGAGTCATTCATCCCAAGAAACTGGAATACACATTTTACTCAAATCCACATGGGTCATTCTCAAGGATAGACCATATGTTAGGCCACAAAGACAGCATCAGCAAATTCAAGAGCATTGAAATCATCCTAAGCATCTTCTCAGACCACAGTGGAATTAAACTAACACTTAACAATCAACAAAAGATTAGTAATAGTCCCAAAATGTGGAAGCTCAACAGTATACTTCTTAACAACCTCTGGGTCAAAGAGAAAATCAAGGAAGAAATCACAATTTTTCGAGACTTCAATGAAAATGAAGACACAAGCTATCAAAATATTTGGGACATAGCTAAGGCAGTACTGAGAGGGAAGTTCATAGCCATACAAGCACACATTAGGAAACAAGAAAAAGCACAAATAAATAGCCTGATTGCACATCTTAAAGACCTAGAAGAAGAACAAAGGAACCCTAAAGCAACCAGAAGGACAGAAATCACTAAAGTTAGGGCAGAAATAAATAACATTGAGAATAAGAAAACCATACAAAAGATCAACGAAAGTAAATGTTGGTTCTTCAAAAGAGTGAACAAAATTGAAAAACCTTTAGTCAGACTCACAAAACAAAAAAGGGAGAATACCCAAATAAATCTGATAGTAAATGAAAGAGGAGATATCACAACAGACACCGAAGAAATTCAACATATCATGCGAGGCTTCTATGAACAACTATATGCCACCAAGCTAGAGAACCTGGAAGAGATGGACAATTTCCTAGATACCTACCAACTTCCAAAACTAAGTAAAGAGGAAGTGGATAATATGAACAGGCACATCACAGCTAAAGAAATTGAAACAGTTATTAAAAATCTTCCCAAAAATAAAAGTCCTGGACCAGATGGTTTTACAAATGAATTCTACAAAACCTTCAAAGAAGGACTAATATCTCTACTTTTAAAAGTCTTCCAGAAGATTGAAGACACTGGAATACTCCTTGCCATCTTTTATGAAGCTAACATCACTTTGATACCAAAAGCAGACAGGGACACAACCAAAAAAGAAAACTACAGACCAATATCTCTGATGAACATAGGTGCTAAAATACTGAACAAAATTCTAGCCAACTGGATACAGCAGTATATTAAAAAGATTGTTCATCAAACCAAGTGGGGTTTATCCCAGGCATACAAGGTTGGTTTAATATACGTAAATCAATCAATGTGATCCACCAAATCAACAAAAGCAAGACCAAAAACCACATGGTCATATCAATAGATGCAGAGAAAGCCTTTGACAAAATACATCATCCCTTTATGATCAAAAGTCTACAAAAAATGTGAATAGATGGAAAATTCCTGAAGATAGTGGAGTCTATATATAGCAAACCTACAGCCAACATCATAATCAATGGTGAAAAACTGGAAGCATTTCCACTCAGATCAGGTACTAGACAGGGCTGCCCACTATCACCATTACTATTCAACATAGTGTTGGAAGTTCTTGCCATAGCAATCAGGCAGGAGCAAGGAATTAAAGGGATACAGATTGGAAGAGAAGAAGTCAAACTCTCCCTATTTGCAGATGATAGTATATACAGAAAAACCTAAGGAATCCAGCACACTGCTCATCTCTAGATGATGGAGGTACTCAGGATTGAACCTGGAATCTTTGGGTTCTCAAGCATACAAATCTGTTGCTTTAACACATTGAGTTACCTCTTCAGCTGAGGATTTATACTTTTATATTTTATGGTTTTTATCTATTTCAGGTTGGACTTGTGAACAACCAGTCCATATTTCACTAACCATATTATCTTCCTTGTTGAAGATAATATCTTTCTGGTAATCCAAATCTGAACATTCAGTGTAACTTTTGATAGCCATTAATTCACTTATATTTATTTATTTATTTTTAAGTTTTTGTTTTATTTTCCTTCTACCCAGTCTAATTATTTATTTAATTAAAAAATTATTTATAAAATGGAAACACTGACCAGACCATAGGATAAGAGGGGTACAGTTCCACATAATTCCTGCCACTGGAACTGGATCCATATCCCATTCCCTCTCCTGATAGCTTTCCTATTCTTTAGCCCTCTGGGAACATGGACCCAGGGTCATTATGGGTTGCAGAAGGTGGAAGGTCTGGCTTCTGTAATTGCTTCCCCTCTGAACATGGGCATTGACAGGCCAATTCATACTCCCAACCTGTCTCTCTCTCTCTCCCTAGTGGAGCAGGGATCTGGGGAGGTGGGGCTCCAGGATACATTGGTGGGGTCATCTACCCTGGGAAGTCTGGTTGGCATCATGGTAGCATCTGGAACCTGGTGACTGAAAAAGATTAATATAGAAAGCAGAGCAAATTGTTCACTTATCATGAATCTAAAGGCAAGACTATTGCAGATGGAGATTTGGGGTCTCCATTTGGAAAAAAAACAGTAGGTCTATCTTAGGTATATTCCAAGGGTCCCATGACCCAACCAGTTTTTGCCTGCACCTGACATCTAATGTGTAGGTGACCTAAGCTGTTGTCTGGGGGGGGGGGGGTGGTGGTGTCATAGTTGGAAAAGAACCAGAAAGCTGAATCAGGGAAGAGAGTAGCTTCCAAATATGGGACAAGTATGTAAATATTATTAAGTATAAACCCCTTTGATCTGATCTGGGGCCCAAGTTCAGCACAGGGGCCTATGCAACCTCTTCATCCCTGTATGTCTGAGATCACATCCATGGTCACAGTTAGGAACATTTCAGACTGTGCCAATTTCAGGACCCATCATCCTTGGGTGATAGGCAGAGTATGCTATTTAACCTCCCTTCAGAGAATAGAACATTCCCTACCATTGTTGATTCACATTGAGGGCCAGGTCCTATAGGGGCCCACTGAGGGTCCATTATGTTGTTCCTGATGGAGATGACTAGTGACAGTGGGGAGATGGATCTGTTAGAGGTCTAGGCTCATCATGTCTGTGTGGGAATCCCCATGTGACGGGATATATTTAATTTTTATTTTTATTTAATTTTTAATTGTTCTTCATATTTAAGTTTTAATTTACTTGCTCTTCATGTTTAGTTGCTCTTCACCTATGATGTGGTTTGCCTCTAATCTTTCAGTTCTTTCTTTTATCTATTGTCTTAGGTCCTCTCCTTAAATTGATCATGCCAATAACTTCTCTGGTGTTGCAGGAGAAACACACACACACACACGCACACACACACACACACACACACACACACTACAAGTGGGCATTCTGAAATGCTTTTATTTTATTTCCTAAACCACAGTACTATTCAACTCTGTCTTAGAGTGGTGCTGGAGATTTAATTTGTTGTCTAGAAGCCTCAGGCATGAATGACTTTTGCATAAACATTATACAATCTCCCCAACCCCACAAAAGGACATTCTGAAGTTAGAAAATCACAAAGAAATGGGAAATATCGGGAGTCGGGCTGTAGCGCAGTGGGTTAAGCGCAGGTGGCGCAAAGCACAAGGACCGGCATAAGGATCCCGGTTTGAACCCCGGCTCCCCACCTGTAGGGGAGTCGCTTCATAGGCGGTGAAGCAGGTCTGCAGGTGTCTATCTTTCTCTCCTCCTCTCTGTCTTCCCCTCCTCTCTCCATTTCTCTCTTTCCTATCCAGCAACGACAACAACAATAATAACTACAACAATAAAACAACAAGGGCAACAAAAGGGAATAAATAAATAAAATAAATATTAAAAAAAAAAAGAAATGGGAAATATCCCATGCCTAGCAGACTTTATCTTTCCCAAATGAGCAAAAGTATGAAACATTTCTTAGGCTTGCAGAGACTGTGACCATTATAGGAAGGCAAATCTGTAGGCTACTTAATTGTGTCCTCCTTCTCTTCAGTATCTTGCTGCTGCTGCCCACTGATTGAATCACCTGGAAGTGTAGAAACAACCCAAGTTTCAGTCCCTGCAGGTCAGCACAAGGTTAAGCAGAAGAGGGCAAGGGTAAATCTCAGGGATCAGCAGATAATACCTAACATATAATATCCCATCCTCCTTTCACTACCTTCCCTCAACCTTCAGAAATAAGATAAAACAAAGCACCAACACCACCACTATTTTCATTGTGTTTTCAGATTGGTATTTGTAAATTCCTTTCAGGTCCTGCTCCAGTATGATGGAAAAGGACCTAAGCTGAGGGTGCAAGTGTTTTGCAGATACTTATCATCCAAGATCAGAAATTGTACTCATGTGCCCACAACTGTACTATGAACTATTAAACTCTTACTCAAAATAAAAAGGAAGGGAATTTGTATCAGGGATGATGAGGCCATTTACATTTTTCCCCTAGCTACATCCACTCTCAACATGACCCCTCTAATCTGCACAGCTCTGATTCCCTCGGGAAATACTAGACATTCATACCTGTGAACACTCCTTGTAAGCATCTGACTCTCCTCTGGTATCTGACATGCTTTCCTTTACATATCTCCCACATTTCCAGTCTTCACTCTTTTATATTGGACCCTTCTCTAGTTCTCTCACTCTCAAAATTTCAAGGGTCTTTTCACATTTTTTCCCTTTCCACTAGGGTTTATTTCTGAGGCCTGCACTATAACCCCACCATTCTTAGTGGTCATTTTTTTTTTATAGAGACAGAGAGAAATAGGGAGAGAGGGGGGAGAGAGGTGAAGTGTTGTTTTACTATTTGTGAAGTTGCTCCTTTGTAAGTGGGGACTAGAGATTTGAACCCAGGTCCTCTACCCAGTGAACCACCGTCTGTTCGCTACATGATATTTTAAAGAAGAGTGTGTGCATTTTCTCTACTTTCAAAAATAATAATTCTTTTATTGAGAAAATGTTGCTTTACAAGTCTCTTGTAACAAAGGTACAATTTCATATCTTCCCCAAATACTGGGTTGTTGGAAAAATTATGACACACTTTTGCACAGAAAAAACATAGAGGGACTGAATGGTAGCACACCTGGTTGAGTGCACATATTACAATACATAGGGATGCAGGTTTGAGCCCAAGGTCCCCACCCGCAAGGAGAAAGCTTTGTGAGTAGTAAAGCAGTACTGCAGTTATCTGTCTCTCTCCCTCTCTGTCACCACCTTCCCTCTCAATTTCTGGCTGTATCTATTCAGTAAATAAACATAATGACAAAATCATAGAAATATATTCCATGACTTTTCAGACATCCCAATGTGTGTCAGCAAAGCTCAGTCAACACCAAAGTGTCATTTCCCTTGACCTAATTTTCCCTTTTTATTTCAGTATAATATTATATCAGCTTTATGTGTGCATCATTATATATCAATGTCTATATATAGTACATTAAATTCACTACTGAGAGTGTAATTCTCCCATTCACCATACAATTATTTCCTTTGTTCTGATTTACCAAATTTCTTCTCTTTTCCCTTCTGGTTATTGCTAATTGGTCTTAAGACCCAAATGTTTACTCTTGCTTTATTTTGTTATACTTACTTTATTTTATTTAATTCATCTGGTGGTTGGTTTAATCTATGCATCGTTTATGAGTGAAATCATGTAGTAATTGCCTTTCTCTTTTTTATTTATTTTGCTAAGAATGATATTCTCTAGGCTCATACATGATGTTTCAGATATATTATTTCATGTTCTATTTTTAATAGTGAAATACTACTCCATTTTGTGCATGACATTTTCTTCCTGCATTTTTCAGTCAATGGACACTTAGGTTATTACCATTTCTTGACTATCATAAATATTGCTGTGATAAACATGTGAGTACATATATCTATTCAATTAGTGTTTTTTATTTTTCAAATGAATCTTTAGATGTTTGATAGTTGGATCATATACTAGACTGCTTTTAATTTTTTGAGGAATCTCCATACTGTACTGAGAATATATTGGATTCACTAATATACTTTCCCACCAACAACATATAAGGATTTTCTTCTATTCAAATATTCACTGACACTTGTTGTTTCTTGTCTTTTGAACAGTACCCATCCTCACAGATATGAGATGATATCTAATAGTCATTTGAGTTTCATTTCTCTTATAAGAGATGTTAAACTTTCTTGTCATGCACCTTTTTTCTATCTGTCTTCTCTGGGAAAGTGTCTATTCAGATCCTTTGCCTATATTTTCATGGTGTTTATTGTTTATGTTGTTTGTATACTTTGGATACAATGTCTTTTTCAGGTGTATCATATGCAAATATCATTTTCCATTCAATAGAATATATTTTAATTTTGGCACAAGTTTCTTTTATTATGCAAAATTTTTATAATTTGATATAGTCCCATCTGTTTTGTTTTTGTGTTTTGCTTTCCTTGACATTGGAATCAGTTCTCCAAATTTATTGCTAAGGCTGATGTCAAGAACTGCATTCTTTATATATTTGTTCTATCCATTTTGTGGGTTTCATATCTTACTTCAAAGTTTTAATCCATTTTAATTAATTTTTGTGTATTGTATTAGATAGTTGTCTAGTTGATTTTTTAAAAAATATTTTATTTATTTATTTTTCTCTTTTGTTGTCCTTGTTGTTTTTCATTGTTGTTGTAGTTATTATTGTTATTGATGTTGTTGTTGTTAGATAGGACAGAGAGAAATTGAGAGAGAAGGGGAAGACAGAGAGGGGCAGAGAAAGACAGATACCTGCAGATCTGCTTCACCGCTTGTGAAGCGACTCCCCTGCAGGTGGGGAGCTGGGGGCTCGAACCAGGATCCTTATGCCGACCTTGTGCTTTGCGCCACCTGCGCTTAACCCGCTGAGCTACAGCCCGACTCCCACTAGTTGATTTTAAAATTAACTTAAAGAGATATTACACTGAGTGGGATTGATCTCATCAGATAAATCCTTTGAAAGTGACTCTTAACAGTATATATGCTCTCCTACTGTTTTGGAAAGATAAAGACATTAATGTGGGAGATTCCTTGGAGAAGGATTACTTCTAGGGGCCTTTTAGGAGAAAAAGAAACTTACACATTATGGGTTAGAATATAAATTGGTCCTGTCTACATTAAAAGTTGGAAACTTCTTTTAAAAATGCTGTGCATATGACCTAGCAATTCTACTCCTAGATATTTAAACCACAAAAACCACAAAACACTGCTCTGAAAAGATATATGCATACCTATGTTCATTACAGTTCTAATTGATATTAGCAAAGAGAGAAGCAACCAAAGTGTCCAATGACAGATGAGTAGATAAGAAAGATGTGATATCTATACTCAGAAAAAAGGATGAGACTTGACCTTTTTGACTACAGCTGAATGGATGGAGCTGAAGGGAGTCATGCTAAGTGAAACAGATTAGAAGGAGAAAGACAAATACCTGGTAGTCTCATTCCTACACTATAAAGAAACAAAAGGAAAGGTACTGATGTCAAATGAAAACAAACGCAAAATGAATATACTACCCAGAGCCATATACAAATTTAATGCAATCCCCTTCAAGATCCCAACCATTTTTTTTAGGAGAATAGAACAAAAGCTACAAATGTTTACCTCAAACCAGAAAAGACCTAGAACTGCCAAAACTATCTCAAGAAGAAAGAACAGAACTGGAGGCGTCACACTCCCAGATCTCAAATTGTATTATAGGACCATTGTAATGAAAACTGCTTGATACTAGAACATAAATAGACACACTGACCAGACACACTGACCAGTGGAATAGAATTGAGAGTTGAAAAATAAGACACCATAATTATGGACATCAAATCTTTGACAAAGGTGCCTAGACTATTCAATGGGGAAAGGAGAGCCTCCTCAACAAATGGTATTGGAAAAATTGGGTTGAAACATGCAGAAGAATGAAACTGAACCACTGTATTTCACCAAACACAGAAGTAAATTACAAATGGATCAAGGACTTGGAAGTTAGACCATAAACTATCAAATACTTAGAGAACAATATTGGCAAAACTCTTTCCATCTAAAATTTAAAGGCATCTTCAATGATATGAATCCAATTACAAAGAAGATTAAATAAAAAATAAATCAGTGGGAGTACACCAAATCAAAAAGTTTCTGCACAGCAAAAGAAACCACCATCCAAAGAAAGTGACCTCCCACAGTTGAGAGAAGTTCTTTCCATGCCATACATCAGTCAAGAAGCTAATAATCAAAATATAAAAGAGTTCAACAAACTTAACAGCAGCAACAACAACAAAATGACCCCATCCAAAAATGGGGAGAGGATATGAACAGAATATTCTCCATAGAAGAGATTTAAAAGGCCAACAAACATGAAAAAAATGCTTCAAGTCTTTGATTGTCAGAGAAATGCACATAAAGACAACCATGAAAAAACATTTCACTCCTGTGAGAATGTTTTACATCAGAAAAGAAAGCAGCAACAAATGCTGGAGATGTTGTGGGGACAAAGGAACCTTCTTGCACTGCTGGTGGGAATGTAAATGGACCCAGCCCCTATAGAGAGCAGTCTGGAGAACTTTCAGAAAGCTGGAAGTGTACTTAAGCTATGACCTGGCAATTCCTCTCTTGGGGGATATATCCTAAGGAACCAAACATACCCACCCAAAAATATCTGTGTATACCTATTTTCATAGCAGCACAACTGTAATAGCCAAAATCTGGAAGCAATCCAGGTGTCCAACAATAGATGAATGACTGAGAAGGCTGTGGTATATATACATAATGGAATGCTACTCAGCTATCAAAAATGGTAGTTTCACCTCCTTCAGCCCATCTTGGATGGAGCTTGAAGGAATTATGTTAAGTGAGATAAGTCAGAAACAGAAGGATGAACATGGCATGATTTAATTCATAGACAGAAGTTGAGAAACAATATCATAAGGGAAAACTCTAATCAGAAACTGGAGTGAAGTTCGTGTATTCCACCAAAGTAAAAGACTCTGGGGGTGGGGGTTCAGGTTCTGGAACATGAAGGCAGAGGAGGACCTAGTGGGTGTTGTATTGTTATGTGGAAAACTGGAGAATGTTATACATATACAAACCATTGTATTTTACTGTCCACTGTAAATCATTAATTCCCTAATAAAGAACGTAAAAGTCTCATAAAATGTTACCATAGTAACAATACACAAACAGATCTTGTAGTGCGCTACAGTCTCTCAAGTTTCATTCAACCTTAGAAATCCATGAAAATCTTAAAGGTGAATCATAAGAAGACACAGCTAATAGAATAACATCATAAGTACTTTTATAGGCTTACCCTGACAGAGTTAGGAGTGGGTTAGAGATGCATGTTAAATAATAACTTGAGAGAGCAACTTGTCAAGTTGAGGATTTTAAATTCAAGAATCATATAGAAAATGAAGTTCAAAGTAGAGAATGAGAGAAACCTTCCAGTATGTCTCACTGAGTTGAATGCTTCTCTTTTTCTTTGCCCTATGAGTGCTTTGTGGAATTATGATTAAAGGGAAACTCAAAGGCCTTGAAGAAACTGGTTTGAGAAGATAATATAGACAACATAGAAATGTTGAACTCTAAAAGCATCCATCTGTTTCTTTTATTGTGCTATGTTCTGTAGCTCTGCTGGTGGGGAGGCACTCCTCCTAATAGCATGATGGTGCCCCAACAATTCTAGTCATCTGCCACAGTGGTTACTGGCAGGCAGAATAGAAGTTGGGTTGACTCATGGTGATAGCCAACAGCCAAGAGCCAAAAATAGCTAGGTTTCCTGTCATCTTTGTTATGATCATTAGCAATTGAAGGCTCCAGATGTTGATGGAAAAGGAGATCATATTGATTACTCATATTAGTGGAAAAAAGATGGCCTGCAGTGCTTGGCAACGAGTAAGCCTTTTTTGTAGATAAACAATCATCTTTTGGATTTAGGAATGTTATGGAGGTGCTCCTACCCATTTCCCAAGCCCATTACTTACAGTATATCTTTGGAATTATGGAATTTGACTTTCAACAAAATATTTGTTTCCAGAGTGGTACCTGAATATATAGGTAAAAAAAAAAAAATCCCACAATATATGTAGGCTGGCTGGTTTTTCAGATTTTTCCCTCACTTTTCTTTATTTTCATTTTAATTGGGGGTTAGGAGATAGCAGTATGGTTGTTGATATGCAGAACACTCTTGTCCTTAATTTAGGTCCCCTCCCCCAAGACCCTTAGCCCTCTCCTTCAAAGTCCTATGCTTTGGTGTGATAACCACACCTAGACCAAGTTTTCCTTTTCCTTTCCCTTTTCTGTCATTTTTTTCTTAAATTCCACCTATGAGTGAAATCTAGTTTCATTTTTCCTTTTGTACTAGAACATTGCTCAGCTCTGGTTTGTGATGACTCTAGGGGCTAAACCTGGGAACCCAGAGGCTCAGACGCAAAAGTCTTTTTGCCTAACTATTAAACTACTTCCCCTGCAAGGGATTAGATGAATTTATACTATTAAAGATAATTTCACTTTTTTAAAAATTGATTTATTTATTTAAAAAAGGAGACATTAACAAAACTGTAGGATAGGAGGGGTACAACTCCACACAATTCCCACCACCAAATCTCCATATCCCAGTATTGAGAAGGAAACTCATAGCCATACAATCACATATTAAACAACAACAACAAAAAAAACCCAAATAAACAACCTTATTGCACATCTTAAGAACTTAGAGGAAGAGGAACAAAGGAACTCCAAAGCAACCAGAAGGACAGAGGTCACTAAAATTAGAGCAGAAATAAATAACATCGAAAATAAGAGAATCATATAGAAGATCAATGAAGCCAAATGTTGGTTCTTAGAAAGATTAAACAAAATTGACAACCCCCTAGCCAGACTCACTAAACAAAAAATGGAGAAGACTCAAATTCATAGAATTGTAAACGATAGAGGAGATATCACAACTGACACCACAGAAATCCAGAAAATCATGCAAGACTTCTAAGAACTATATGCCACCAAGCTAGAAAATCTGGAAGAAATGGAAGAATTCCTAGAAGCATATGCCCTTCCAAAACTGAACCAAGAAGAACTACAAAACCTAAATGCACCAATCACAGCCAAAGAAATCAAAACTGTTATTAAGAATCTCCCCAACAACAAAAGTCCTAGACCAGATGGCTTCACAAACGAATTCTACAAAACCTTCAGGAAACAGTTAATACTCATACTCCTAAAGCTTTTCCATAAGATCAAAGAAACAGGAATACTCCCTTCCACATTCTATGAAGCGAACATCACCCTGATACCAAAAGCAGATAGAGACACAACAAAAAGGAAATCTACAGACCAATATCTCTGATGAACATAGATGCCAAAATATTAAACAAGATCTTGGCCAACCGGATACAGCAGCACATCAAAAAAATTGTTCATCACGACCAAGTGGGATTCATCCCAGGAATGAAAGGCTGGCTCAGCATCTATAAGTCAATCAATGTCATTCATCAATAAAAGCAAAACCACATGATTATCTCAATAGATGCAGAGAAAGCCTTTGACAAAATCCAACACCCATTCATGCTCAAAACTCTACAAAAAATGTGAATAGATGGGAAATTCCTCAAGATAGTGGAATCCATATATAGCATACCTACAGCCAACATCATACTCAATGGAAAGAAGTTGAAAGCATTTCCCCTCAGATCAGGGACTAGACAGGGCTGTCCACTGTCACCATTACTCTTCAACATGGTAGTAGAAGTTCTTGCCATAGCAATCAGACAAGAAAAAGAAATCAAAGGAATACAGATTGGAAGGGAAGAAGTCAAGCTCTCACTATTTGCAGATGACAAGATAGTATACATAGAAAAACCTAAAGAATCCAGTAGAAAACTACTGGAAGGCAATATAGCAATATAGCAAGGTGTCAGGCTACAAAATCAATGTACAAAAATCAGTTGCATTTCTCTATGCAAACACTAAAACTGAAGAAGAAGACATTCAGAAATCACTCCCATTCACTGTTGCAACAAAATCAATAAAATACCTAGGAGTAAAGCTGACCAAAGAAGTGAAAGACTTGTATGCTGAAAACTATGAGTCGCTACTCAAGGAAATAGAAACTGATACCAAGAAATGGAAAGACATCCCATGCTCATGGATTGGAAGAATAAATATCATCGAAATGAATATTCTCTCCAGAGCCATATCCCTCTGGGAGTATGGACCCAAGGTCATTGTGGGTTGCAGAAGGTGGAAGGTCTGGCTCCTGTAATTGCTTTCCCACTGAACATGGGTATTGACAGGTCTATCCATACTCCCAGTCTGCCTCTCTCTTTCCCTAGTAGGATGGGTCTCTGGGGAATCAGAGCTCCAGGAAACATTGGTGGGGTCTTCTGTCCAGGGAAGTCTGGTCGGCATCATGCTGGCATCTGGAACCTGGTGACTGAAAAGAGAGTTAACATACAAAGTCAAACAAATTGTTCAACAATTATGGATCTAAAGGCTGGAATAGTGCAGATGAAGTGTTGGGGGGTACTCACTGCAGACTATTGTGAACTTTTGCTTTCATGTATATATTTTGCCCTAGTTTATGGATACATGTGAACATATGCTCTATTTCATGGGACCTGGTCTATATCTAGGTTTTGGGACTTTGTTAGGAAGTGAACCACCTGGAATGGAATTAGAGAATACTATGAAAGGAAAGGTCTCACCCAAGCAATGAAGCTGAAGGGTTGTCATTCCACACCCGGTGAGGGTGAGGGTGGATATTCGGCTTCCCTGGGTGGTGGGTGGGTGGGATGAGACACAGTCTTTTGGTGGTGAGAATGGTGTTTATGTATACTCCTATTAAATAGTAGTCATATAAATCACTATTTAATTAATATGAGAGGGGGAAAATTGATTGTATGTTTCAAACTATTTAAAGTACAGACTGAGTCTTTTTAATACATAGGCTGAATCTTTGATATGTTGACATTCTCAAAAGCCTAGACCAGGGAGAACAGAAACAACCTATGGCACGGCTATATAAAAGATGTTGGGTATTATACAGCAAACCCTAACAAAGGGACTTTTCAAAGTTAACCCAATTACCAGATAATGTGATGATAACAATAATTATCTATTGTCTTTTTGAACCCTAAGACAGCAGGAACCTCACATGTCCACTATAGAGCCTATATTTCCCCCAGTCCTGGAACCTTAGGGTGGGGCGCATTTTCCTGCATGCTTCTCTCAATTCATATCAAATAATGTTGCATCTGCCGATCCCAACCTATTCAGTGCAACCTTTTTTTTTTTTTTTTCATGTTCAGAACTCGTTTATTAGCAAGGTGGACATGAGTTAAATAGAAAACCAAGCACAGGGAATTATTATTGAAATATGTCAGAAATTACAGGTTTCTTTTTTTTTTAATTTTTGCCTCCACTTTCTTTTCTTTTTTTTTTTCCTTCCATTTTTTTTTATTGGGGAATTAATGTTTTACATTCAACAGTAAATACAATAGTTTGTACATGCATAACATTCCCCAGTTTCCCATATAACAATATAACCCCCATTAGGTCCTCTGAATACTTCTTGGATCTGTATTCTCCCCACCCACCCACACCAGAGTCTTTTACTTTGGTGCAATACGCCAATTCCATTTCAGGTTCTACTTGTGTTTTCTTTTCTGATCTTGTTTTTCAATGTCCGCCTGAGAGCGAGATCATCCCATTTTCATCCTTCTGTTTCTGACTTATTTCACTCAACATGATTTTTTCAAGGTCCATCCAAGATCGGCTAAAAACAGTGAAGTCACCATTTTTTTACAGCTGAGTAGTATTCCATTGTGTATATATACCACAACTTGCTCAGTCACTCATCTGTTGTTGGACCACCTGGGTTGCTTCCAGGTTTTGGCTATTACAAATTGTGTTGCCAAGAACATATATGTACATATGTGTATGCAGATCTTTTTGGATGGATATTTTGGGTTCCTTAGGATATATCCCCAGGAGAGGAATTGCAGGATCATAGGGTAGGTCCATTTCTAGCCTTCTGAGAGTTCTCCAGACTGTTCTCCACAGAGGCTGGACCAATTGACATTCCCACCAGCAGTGTAGAAGGGTTCCTTTGACGCCACACCCTCTCCAGTATTTGCTGCTGTTACCTTTTCTGATGTATGACATTCTCACAGGAGTGAAGTGATATCTCGTTGTTGTCTTGATTTGCATTTCTCTGACAATCAGAGACTTGGAGCATTTTCATGTGTTTCTCAGCCTTTTGGATCTCTTCTTTGGTTAATATTCTGTCCATGTCCTCCCCCCATTTTTGGATGGGGTTATTTGTTGTCTTGTTGTTGAGTTTGGCAAGCTCTTTATATATGTTGGTTATTAAACTCTTGTCTGATGTATGGCATGATTTCTTTTGCTGTGAAGAAGCTTTTTAATTTAATGTAGTCTCATAGGTTTATACTTGCCTTAGTCTTCTTTGTAATTGGATTCGTTTCATTGAAGATGTATTTAAAATTTATGCAGAAAAGAGTTCTGCCAATATTTTCCTCTAAGTATCTGATAGTTTCTGGTCTAACATCCAAGTCCTTGATCCACTTGGAATTTACTTTTGTATTTGGTGAAATACAGTGGTTCAGTTTCATTCTTCTGCATGTTTCAACCCATTGTTTCCAGCACCATTTGTTGAAGAGACTCTGGTTTCCCCATTTAATAGTCTGAGCCCCTTTGTCAAAGATTAGATGTCCATAGGTGTGGGGGCTTAACAACCTTTTTTTGTTGTTGTTAACTTTTCTTTAACTAGAAATTACAACATTATATATGTAGTTTGCCTTTGTGACTCACAATCTCTTTCCATTTTTATCTATCCCAAAGCTCACTTTTAAATGTTTGATATCAGTAGTATGTAGTTAGGTTATTATTTCTAAATATGGCAAAAGCCAAACTGTAAGGGTTTCCTATGTTTTCCTTTTGCCATTGAGCTATGTAAGAACCAGAAAAAAGACCTCTGCTTAGGGTCCTTAGTAAAAAATGGGCAATTATTTTAGCTGTAGTCTGTCTCTGATAGGTATATTTTTATTTCTTTGAAAAATAAACTCTGATAAGAAAAAAAGACATTTTATTTCACTAGTATTAAAGTAAAAACAAAAGACATTCTAGGTTAAATAATTTCTTTTTAAAAAACTTTCTTTTAAAGAAATATTTTATTTTGTTTTTGGATATAAATAAAGAGAAATTGAGACGGAAAAAGAAGATAGGGCTAATGAAAGAGAGACACTTACAACACTGCTTCACCTGTTGTGATCTTGTGAAGCTTCCTGTCCTCCAGGTAGGGACCAGGGATTTGAAGCCAAGTCCTTATGCTCTCTCACATGTACATGCTACTGGATGTATTACCCTGGTTAAATGATTTCTAAAGTATCTTTATATTTAGCGTTTTATTATGCTCTGTACTACAGGATCACCTAAACTCTACCATAGGAATAAACAATTTGATCAGATTAACCTTGTTTGTTAAATATTAATCATGCTACAATTTACAGTCATATAACTTGGCATCTTATTTTTGGAAGAATATCTGGACTTATTTTTTCTTTTATGAATATCAAAAGCAATATGATTTAATATCAGATGCAGGCATTTAAGACCTTGTTCTTTACTTTTTAAATTTTTATTTGTTTAATTTATTGACATAGCAAAGACATTACCATTCTGGGCTTACTTTTTGGATACTGATAGAGACAAACATAGATAGACAAAAAAAGAGTGTTTCTCCAACCACTGGGGGCCAGGCTTGAAGCTGGATAGAGTGCACAGCAAAGCAAGGTCACTATCCACATGATTTATTTTGCCAACTAAGAACTTGACCTATACTTGTAAAATGTATCAGCAAATTGTTACTATCCTGTACAACAGACCTATTTTTTCTTTTTACTTTTCTCTTCTTTCTTCCTCATTCCCCTACCCCGCCTAGAGTTGCAGAATTGTACACACACAATCTCACAGCTTATAGGCCTACTTTTTCATTTAGATAAAGACACAGAAACAGAGAAAGGGAGAAACTCCACAGTACTAGAACTTCTGATTTCATGGTGTCTCCCACTGGTGCTGAGTTTATGTGCTCAACCTGAAGAGCTGCTTCTCTGCCCCCTGCTGTGTTTTCCCCCCTCATTTTCTTTTATCCTATCCTTAAACTCATTGGTTAAACTTTAGGCGACTTAGAAGATCTGAAAGGGAAACTAAAAGCAGGACCTGATCAAATTGTAAGTAGGGCACCAAAGTAAAAACCCAGTGGTGAGGGGTAGACATGTAGCTTCCTGGGCCAGTGGGGGGTGGGAATGGGCGGGAGGGATGGGTCACGGTCCTTTGGTGATGGGAATGGTGTTTATGTACACTCCTAGCAAAATGTAGACATATAAATCAGTAGTTAATTAATATGAGAGGGGGAAATCAATTGTATGTCTCAAAGGTTCTCAAAAGACAAACTGAATCTTTTTAATAGATAGGCAACGTATTTGATATGCGGACTCTCTCAAAAGCCTAGACCAAGTAGATTAGAAGCTTCCAATAGCACAGCTATATACAAGATACTGGGTACTGTACAGCAAACCATAACAAAGGGACTTTTCAAAGTTAACCCAATTAACAAATAATGTGATGATAATATTAACTATTGATTGTCTTTTTGAAGCCTAAGACAGCAGGAACCTCACATCTTCACTATAGAGCCCCTACTTCCCCCAGTCCTGGCACCCATGGATAGGGCTCACTTTCCCGTATGCTTCTCCCAATCCATACCAAATAATATTGCATCCGTCGATCACAACCTAACCAAAGCAACGATTGCCATCTCAACATGCTTCACCTCAGAGTGTATCCAGAGACTTCACGTGTGGAATGACAACCCTTCAGCTTCATTACTCGGGTGAGACCTTTCCTTTTATAGTACACTCTAATTTCATCTCAGGTAGTTCACTTTCTAACAAAGTCCCATAACCTAGACATACACCAGTTTCTGTGAGAGAGAGCATATGCGCACACGTATCCATAAACTACTGCAAAATATATACCTGAAAGCAGGATTACACTAGAGTTTGCAGTGAGTACCTCCCCAACACTTCCTCTCCACTATTCCAATCTTGGGATCCATGTTTGCTCAACAAATTGTTTGGCTTTGTATGTTAACTCTCTTTTCAATCACCAGGTTCCAGATGCCACCAGGATGCTGGCTAGGCTTCCCTGGATTGAAGACCCCACCAATGTGTCCTGGAGCTCAGCTTCCCCAGAGACACACCTTACTAGGGAAAGAGAGAGGCAGACTGGGAGTATGGACCGACCAGTCAACGCCCATGTTCAGCGGGGAAGCAATTACAGAAGCCAGACCCTCTACCTTCTGCAACCCTCAATGACCCTGGGTCCATGCTCCCAGAGGGCTAGAGAATGGGAAGGCTATCATGGGAGAGGGTGGGTTATGGGGATTGGGTGGTGGGAATTGTGTGGAGTTGTACCCCTCCTACCTTATGCTTTTGTTCACTAATCCTTTCTTAAATTAAAAATTTAAATTAAAAAAAAATAAATAAAAAAAAATAAACTTTAGGCGTTATATTTCTTTCTTTTATCTTTTGATGATTTCCTTTACTGTATTTTTTAAGGTTAACTACTTTATTCTTAATCTCTCTGATTTCTGTTAGAACTTTTCAGACTTTCTCATGATATGACTGTAATGAAATATATACCAATATGTTCAAATAAGTGAACACTTCAAAAATGTACTGATCTAAAAGAGATTATATAAGATGAAAGGCTAATCATCCAATCATTAATTAGAATATACAAATGCATTTTTAAATTTAAAGATTATTCCTAAAGCACACCAAATGTTTTGAAAAATGTAATGAAAAGGGCCATCAAAGTAATTAAACAAAAAAAAGTGTGAAAATTATCCTATAAAGAAAATAAGTTAAGAAAATAAAGGTAAAAATAGTATTTTAAATGTTTTCATTATAAAATGTCTCAAAATAGACCTAGGTGTATTTCTGATATATATGATGGTATTAGCATTCCAATACCTTACAGGAAAAAGTATGTCACTCAGGAATGCCAACATATAAGCAATGTGGATAAAATAAATTCCAGATGAATCAGCTATATAAACATTAAAATGTAAACACAACTGTTTAAGAAGTAAAAAGATTTTAATGTAATTTTAGATAAAGGAGTGCCAAAGCATGATAGAAAGTGAAAAACTATGAAAAATTACCTAAAGAAATCTTAAGCATATGGCTAATACAAATGTGTAAGATATCACCACTACAAAGTGTAAATTTTGAAAAACTAACACATTACATGCAAAGTTTTTCCACATGTAATGTGTTCTACAGTGTTTTGAAAAAATACAAGATTGCAGGGACATCAACAAATTAATAAAGGAAAACTAGTAACCAAGTGGAAATATGGGGAAACAATCATACTAGCTAATATATATATATATATATATATATCAACTCAAAGTCATCTATGTAGATTTTTAAAATATCTATATATTTTGATTACTATATTTTTAATTTGGGGACTATTTTAAATTTTAGAATTTGAAAAGTAGAGAGGATAGTTAAATCTACTGGGTTTGTTAAAGAGTCAGTCACTCATGGTCCAGGAGGTGGAGTAGTGGATAAAGCATTGGACTCTCAAGCATGAGGTCTTGAGTTCAATCAGCAAGTGTACCAGAGTGATGTCTGATTCTTTCTCTCTTTTCTCCTTTCTCATTAATAAATAAAAAAATTTTAAAAAGAGCCAGTCACTCATAGACTTACCTATGTAAATCTGCTTATTCCTTTGTGAAACTTGCATTTAAAAGTTGATATATTTGACAATAAACTTGTGCTCTTTAAAAATCAGCCTGCTATTTTTTCCTCTCCTTTTCTCTCTTCCCCTCTTCATTTCTCCATAAGTTTCAACTGAAAATGATTTATATGGTACTTACAATACTATAAATAGTTTTAGAGATGGCAATTTTTCAAAGGACAGTCGTTACTAACTTTGTCCATGAATTTCTTAGTTGGTAACCATGTAAATATCTCTAAGCCTACAGCTTATGCTTGTTGAAAGTTTTATACTCTGTTTACTTCAGTAAGCATAGAAATGAAGTACACATTCTTGCCATATTATGGGTAGTGGAACCATATTTCTGGAGTATGTCCAAGTGAAAAGTAAATGTAAGCAGAAATGGATCACCATAATCACCACTTACAAAAAGTACAATATTATCTTATTTTTCTTTTTAATTCATCAGTTTTATTAGTAAAGTTTTAGTGTTTTTTTTGGGGGGGTTAATGGTTTATAGTGTAATCATTAATACATGGGATGCACTTTCTCATTTCCCTGTGGCAGTTTTCTGCAGAACACTCTCACCCATTCTGTAGGTCCATTATACACCATCACCAGAAGCTACTTCCAGCCCCTCCCTCAGTCCCCTCCCCTCAGGTCTTCTGCCATCATGTTCTAGAACCTGAATCCCCCCTAATTCAAAGTCTTTTACTTTGGTGCAATACACCAACTCTACTCTAAGTTATGCTTTGTGTTTTCCCTTTTGTTCTTATTTTCCAACTTTTGTTTGTAAGTGGAATCATCTTATATTCATCCTTCTCTTTCTGGTTTATCCTGTCCCTATTTATAAGTCCCAGCTATAAGTAAAATCATTCAGTGTTTGCCTTTCTATTTTGGTTTATCTCACTTAAAATAATGTCTTCAAATTCCATCCAAAATGAGACAAAGGAGAAAACTTCATCATTTTAAATAGCTGAGCAGCATTCCATGATGTATATGTTCTGCAACTCATCTGTCATTGTCATTTATCTATCATTGGATATCTGGGTTGCTGCTAGGTTTTGGCTATTACACATAGTGTTATGAACATGTCATTTGATGATAAAAACATTAAAAACATAGAGACATATGGGGAACTCCTTAAACTAGTTGAATCTATATACAGCAAACCTGCAGCCAACATTATACTCAATGGTATGAAAGTAAATGCTTTCTCTGTCTAGTCAAGTAAAAGGTAGGGTTGCCCATTATCACTATTACGACAACACAGAATTGAAAGTCCTAATCACAGCAATTAGGCAAGAGAAAATAATTAAAGTGATTTAGATTGGAAGAGAATAAGAAAACGCTCACTATTTGTAGATGATATGATTGTATACATAGAAAGCCCTAAAAAAGATTCAGTAGAAAACTCTTGGAAATTATTGAACAATATGAAATCAATATACAAAATCAGTGGCATTCCTCCATGCAAACACTAAAATAGAAGACATCCACAAATCAACCCCTTTTTGCTATAGTATCAAAAATAGTTAAATATTTAGAAATAAAGTTACCAAAATGATTGAAAGACTTGCACACTGAAAATTATGAGTCACTCTCCAAGGAAATAGAGAAAGCTACGAAGAAATGGAATGCTATCCCATGCTCCTGTATTGGAAGAATTAACATAATCAAAACAACCATTTTACCAGAACCATACACAGATTTAATGCTATCCCCAGTAAAGTACCACCATTTAAAAATTATTTATTTATTTTGGATAGAGACAGAGTAAATTTTAGAAGGAATGGGGAAAGAGACATCTGTAGCACTACTTCATCGATTATCAAATTTTCCCCCATGAGCTGGGGACTGGGGGATTGAACCCAGGTCCTTGCACATTGTA
Organism: Erinaceus europaeus; assembly: GCF_950295315.1. NCBI lineage: Eukaryota > Metazoa > Chordata > Mammalia > Eulipotyphla > Erinaceidae > Erinaceus > Erinaceus europaeus. The sequence continues at coordinate 154,497,695 of NC_080162.1, forward strand.
ATGTGTGCACTCAGCTGGGTGAACCACCACTGAGCCCCAATGACCAAATTTCCTTAAAGGGAAAGCTAAAAACTTTACCTGGAACCAGAAAATTACCAGGATTGTCAAAGCAAACCTGAGAAAAAGCAACAAAACCAGAGGCATCATACTTCCTGACCTCAAACTATACTTCAGAGCTAATGCAATCAAAAATAGCTGGTACTAGATAAAAATAGACACACAGACTGGTAGAATATTATTAAAAGCCAAGAAGTAAGCCTCCATACCAATGGACAACTAGTTTTTGACAAGGTAGCTCAAAATACTAAATGGAGAGAGTCTCTTCAACAAGTAGTGTTGGGGAAATTGGATTAAAATGTGCAAACAAATGAAATTGAATCACCATATATCACTGTGAACAAAAGCAAGCAAGTTGCAAGTAGATTAAAGATATGGATATTAGCCAAGAAACTATCAAATACATTGAATAAAAATGGCAGAATACTTCATAATCTGTACTTCAAAACTGTCTTCTAAGAATCAAAGGAGGCAAAAATACATCAGTGGAACTACATCAAACTGAGAAGCTTTGACAGAGCTAAGGGTATCATACCCAAACAGAAAGGTACCCTACAGAGTGGAAGAAGAACTTTATACAACATACTTCAGATGAAGGAATACTAACCAAAATACATAAAGAACTTATTAAACTGAGCACCAAAAAAAAAAAAAATACCTTAAGAAAACTGGGTAAGAATATGGCAAGAAAATTCACCAAGGAAGATACCTAGAGAGCCAACAGACATATGAAAAATCCTCAAAATCATTGATTATCAGAGAAATGCAAATAAAGATAACAATAATATTTCACCTACACCTGTTAGAATGATGTGCTTTAGAAAAGATGACAATGAATGTTGAAGAGGATGTGAGGCAAAAGGGACACTTCTGAACTGCTGCTGGAGGGTAAATTGGCCCAACCCTGTGGAAAAGAGTCCTGGGATTTCTCAGAACATCAGAAATGGACCTACCCTATGATCCAGCAATTTCTCTCCTGGGGAATTACTCAAAGGAATGAAAACCAGTTGTTTGTATTTAATACTAGCTATAACAATTCTTTCAGATAAACCTTGCCATTATCAAAAATGGAAATTTTATGTGATGTAAGAGAAAGTTCTACTTTGCGTCTTCCCACTTGGATGAGTTCATATCTATACAAAATCTTTTGCTTTCCTATTTCATTCCAACAAAATATTGTCAAACATATAGTACAGTTAAATAGTATTGAATGTACACATATATAGGTGTTAGCTGTGTGTTAATAATATAGTGGATCAACTAGAATAATGAATCTATTTTTCTAATGCTGGTTATTCTTCTTCCTCAAAAAGTTCTCGTCACCGGATAAGCATTTCTTCTCTTTCCATTAATTATTTTGTCACATCTGTGAAAGGCACAGTTTATATTGGGGAGAGTTTTATTTGATTATTTTTCTTCATTAGCATAAAAATCTATGTTAGATCATATTTTTACACATTTTCTCAACCTTACACTGATTTTTAGTGGAAGAAAATGTTTTCTTTATATTTTTTTACTTCATTTGAATAACTGATGAATTTAAAATATATTTCCTTTATAAAAATACAAAACTATTCTGTACATTAAAAGAAAATACAAAAGTCTGACTGCATAATCACTTAACCAAAACATTGTTAGGAAAATAGTCCATCTACTACAATATAATAGATATTTTGAAGGAAGATATAAATCTTTAAGATGACTTAACAGGATGCATGCTTGTGATTGGGAAATACATTCAACTGTGAAATTTTTCAATGGATTTGCTTCTTGTCCATTATAAAGCATCACCAAAAACAGTGTAAGTTAAATTGCTTTATCTAATATTGTAAATTATTAGCATTCACAACAAATTATAACATTAGAGAAATTAAGCTACTTCAGTGCATATATTAGGAATATTATGTTTTATTACTAACAAAATTTTGAGCAAAATATACAAATATTCAGAAATATAGGCTGCAGCCATGTATTATATATGGAAGAAAAATGACATGACTTAGGATATGTATTGATTTTTCCTTTCTCAATTGTAGAATTGAAAGACTTAATTACTTATATCAAAGGAATCCCTTGTCTGAAATGGATTAGTTTCTCAAGGATTGTGAGAATTATTGAAATTGCCAATTTTTTTCCTGCATTCAGTGGTTCAGCACGTATTGAATACATACATATATCATGTGCTTTGCCTGTATAAACATATATCATAAGAACATGCACAATTTACATGCATTCACATAATATGTGGTTGCAGTTCATGTGCACATATTCACTCACACATGTATATATACATGCATACACATGCACAAAAATATGTCAAAAGTCATATGTGATAGAATATGGGAACAGAGTAATCATTCTTCAAGTAAAATATTTGTATGATAGTAGTCTTAGTATGTGGAGGAAGTATAGTTATCAAGATTTTGAGTATTAAGTTAAAATGCATCCAGAGCATAGTATGAAGCTCAAAGATCTGCACAAGGACCCTGATTCAAGCACCTGGCTGCCCACCTGCAGGGGAGTGGTTTCACAAGCTGTGAAGTAAGTCTACAGGTGTCTCTCTGTCTCTCTCCCTCCCTATCTCCCTCTTTCTCTCTGTACTATCTAAAAAAAATGGCCTCCAGGAGCAGTGGAGGATACTTAGTGCAGGTACCAAGCCCCAGTGATAACCCTGAAAGCAAAAAAAAAAAAAAAAAAAAAAAGCATACAAAGTTAATGGCAGATTTTCTCTAGAAGATGTTTATGTCTGATATCAACTAGTAATTAACTAGCCATGCTGCTTTCAGCCAGCTTAAAAATTCCTTGCACATATGGTGGACTATAAAGTGTATTAGATCATTGACTGAAGCTAAAAAATTATCCATAAAAATGCACGTTATCTCTCTATGACATCAGCTCTAATGCATACTGTAGAGTGAATTAGTCTGACCACCCCTGTTCCCTCCCCTTGGTCAGAATACAAGGCAATCATAAATAATGAAGAGTGGCTTCAGTAGTATGAGTAGGGTATCTGATAGCAGCTTGCACACTGTCTCAGGAACTGTGAGCCTGAGCGTTTACTGGTAAGGCATGTGGTGAGTAGATAAGAAAGTAGAGTTGTCAATATATTTATGTATGATGCACCATTGACAAAAACACTTCTGTTTTTTCTAATGTCATATGAAAGAACACAAAGTATTTTTAATATACCGTAAATGAATCCTCCAGCATTTTGGCTCATGTAGATCTTAGAGGCTTTGGAGCTTTATATGTTATTGAATATTCAGAAGCATGTGTGCCAATTCAGTTAGTTGACTTTCTCTATTCATTTGGACATACCATAATAATTTAACTTTTAAATAAATTTAAAGTGTATTCACTAGAAAAATCTATGATTTTCATTTCTGGGTTTATCATAAAAGCCAGGATACTTTCCTCAAAGCTTTCAAAGCTGCAGAAAGGTTAATTTCTTTTTGTAACTAGTGATACAGTTCAAGCCCAATTTACTTCTGCCACCTGTTATTTTCCTCCCTGGATTTTTTAGAAGTAATTTTTGGACAATTTGATAGCACTATAATAAGAACCTCACTTCCTACGGTGTAATTGACTCTAGGTTTGACAGTTGAACAAATATGCAGTGAGAGTCCACAGTTTGCCAAGAACTGTGATATTTATTTTATCAAGGAAAATGTTTAAGCTTGCAAGTATATTGTCATCCATCTGTTTATTTAGTAATATGCCCCTTTGTTTCTGTGACAACATTCATAATTATCTTTTAAAGTAGTTTCAAATAATAAAGCAAGAATTTTATCCTTAGTTATATCATACTTTTTTAGTGTTATCTTGTTTTTTTTTTAGTAAATGTAAATTATTGAAGAAATTATTTTAATCATTTTGCTGCCAACTAATGTCTTAATAGAATCTTTTCAAATGCAAAATTATTGTTGATTTTAAGTTTAGGGAATTATGTCAGTAAATGTTTTTAAACTGTGTGAAACACATAACTCTAGTAGAATTATTAGATGTTTTCAGAATCTGTTTCTCATTATGGAATTTTTGTTTGCTTTTGTTTTTTTTCAGCCTCCTGAACAACAACCAAATTAGAAAGATTTCCAGAAATGCTTTTGAAGGACTTGAGAATTTACTCTATCTGTAAGTTATGACAATCAACAGTATAGTGTAATGTTGATAAGTTATTATTAGTTTCTTTGCTGTGTACTTTAAAGTAATTTTCCATCTTCTTGAAAAGCACTCTTGACCTTTACACAAAACTCACATGAACCTTTCTAAATGGATCCAATTGTTTTCAGTAGATTGTTCATTTGAAAACATTTAAATATTTATACTCCTATCATCCAACAGAAAATCTTGACAATAAAAAATATCTCTGCAACAAAAGTCTACATAAGGGACAAATAAAAATAAAACAGGGTTTGTTCAATTCACACTGTTGTTACTATTATGAATCAATAGTTGTAAATATTTCTTAGATTCAAGAGAAATTTTATGTCAACAATTTGGCCATTTAAGACCTTGAGAAGTAAATACAATGGAATTCAGAATTTAAGTGATCTTGGATAATAACCATTTTTAAAATTTTAATATTCATTTATTTATTGGCTAGAGATCTAGATATAAGTGGATGATAGAGGAGAGAGACAGAGAGACATCTGCAACACTGCTTCACCACTTGCAAAGCTTTCCCCCTGCAAGTGGGGACCAGGGTCTCAAACCGGGATCCTTGAGCATTGCAACATGTACACGTAACAAGGTGTGCCACCACCCAGCCCCAGTTTTAAAAAATAGCTCATAAATACAAATAATTGTAATTGTATTGTTCCCTGTATTGTATGTTATAGGTAAGTAGAAATAAAGGTATTTTCAATGATTCCTTTTTTTTTAAGATTTTTTTTTTTTAATGTGGTGTCACAGCCTCATGCATTCATGATAACACCACTGAGTGAGCTGCCTGCTTAGAACAGTTTATTCACTCTTAATTTTTGAAAGATTGAGAGAGCTAGAATGGGGAGAGAGGGAGAGCACAACACTGTTCCACTGCCCACAGAGGAACCTGGCTGCTGCCCATGATGCTCCCAAGTGATGCTGAGGCTTAAATCCAAGGTCATGCATTAGGTAAAGTGTGTACTCTACTGAGTAACCCCTCTTTTGGCTCCATGGCTCCCTGTTTTGACTCAAGACATTGAAAGGTGGGAGTTAACGATTAATAAACATGTGGAAACTGAAAATGAAGCTGGTAGGAATGAGGGCTACAACTTTGTTTTTTAAAGAATTAAGAACCTAATATTTTTTTTGGTTTATGTCTTTTTTAAATTTATTTTTTATTTAAGAAAGGACAAATTAAAAAAACCATAGGGGTAGGAGGGGAACAACTTCACACAATTCCCACCACCCAATCTCCATATCCCGTCCCCTCCCCTGATAGCTTTCCCATTCTCTATCCCTCTGGGAGCATGGACCCAGGGTCATTGTGGGTTGCAGAAGGTGGGAGGTCTGGCTTCTGTAATTGCTTTCCCACTGAACATGGGCATTGACTGGTCGGTCCATACTCCCAGTTGGCCTCTCTCTTTCCCTAGTAGGGTGGGTCTCTGGGGAAGCAGAGCTCCAGGACACATTGGTGGGGTCTTCAGTCCAGGGAAGCCTGGCTGGCATCCTGATGGCATCTGGAACATGGGGGCTGGAAAGAGAGTTAACATACAAAGTCAAACAAATTGTTGAGCAATCATGAACGCAAAGGTTGGAATAGTGGAGAGGAAGTGTTGCGGGGGTACTCACTGCAAGCTCTAGTGTACTTCTGCTTTCAGGTATATATTTTGCAGTAGTTTATGGATACGTGTGAACATATGCTCTCTCTCTCTCACAGAACCTGGTCTATATCTAGGTTTTGGGACTTTGTTAGAAAGTGAACCACCTGGAATGGAATTAGAGAATACTATGAAAGGAAAGGTCTCACCTGAGCAATGAAGCTGAAGGGTTGTCATTCCACACTTGAAGTCTCTGGACACAGTCTGAGCTGAAGCATGTTGAGGTGGCAATCATTGCGTTGATTAGGTTACGATCGGCAGATGCAATACAATATTATTTGATATGGATTGGGAGAGGCATGCGGGAAAGTGGGCCCTATCCTAAGGTTCCAGGAATGGGGGAAATATAGGCTGTATAGTGGAGATGTGAGGTTCCTGCTGTCTTAGGGTTCAAAAAGACAATGGATAGTTGTTGTTATCATAACATTATTTGGTAATTGGGTTAACTTTGAAAAGTCCTTTTTTTAGGGTTTGCTGTATAGTACCCAGTATTTTGTATATAGCTGTGCCACTGGTTGCTTCTGATCTACTTGGTCTAGGCTTTTGAGAGAGTCCACATATCAAATACACAGCCTATATATTAAAAAGACTCTGTCTTTTAAAATCTTCGAGACATACAATTAATTTTCCCCCCTCATATTAATTAACTAGTGATTTATATGACTACATTTTACTAGGAGTGTACATAAACACCATTCTCACAACCAAAAGACTGTGTCCCATCCCACCCACCGATCCACACCCACAACCCCCACTGGCCAAGGAAGCTGCATGTCTACCCCTCACCACAGGGTTTTTACTTTGGTGCCCTACTTTCAATGTAGTCAGATCCTGCTTTTAGTTTCCCTTTCAGATCTCCTTTCTCAACATCTGTTGATGAGTGGGAGATCCCATACTGATCTTTATCTTTCTGACTTAGATCACTTAATATAATTCCTTCTAGCTCTGTCCAAGGTGGGTCAGAGAAGGTGGGTTCATTGTTCTTGATAGTAGTATAGTATTCCATTGTATACATATACAACAGCTTTCATCAGCCACTCATCTGTTGTTGGGCACCTGGGTTGCTTCCAGGTTTTAGCTATTATGAATTGTGCTGCTATGAACATAGGAGTACACACATCTTTTTGTTTTGGTGTTATGGAGTCCTTGAGGTATAACCCTAGGAAAGAAATTACTGGATCATATGGAAGGTCCATGTCTAGCCTTGTGAGAGTTCTCCAGACTACTCTCCAGAGAGGCTGGACCAATTAACATTCCCACTAGTAATGCTAAAGGGTTACTCTGTCCCCACAGCCTCTCTAACATTTGTTGATGCTGTCCTTTTTGATGTATGCCATTCTTACAGGAGTGAGGTGGTATCTCTATGTTTTCATAATATGCATTTCTCTGACAGTCAGTGACCTGGAGCACTTATCATATTTTTGTTAGCCTTTTGGATCTCCTCTTTAGTGAATGTTTTGTTCATATCCTCTGTCCATTTTTGGATGGGTTCATTTGTTGTTTTGGTGCTAAGTTTGCTGAGCTCTTTGTATATTTTGGTGATTAGTCTCTTGTCTGATGTATGGCATGTGAAGATCTTCTCCCATTCTGTGATGGGTCTCTTTGTTTATTTAGTAGTTTCTTTGGATGTGCAGAAGCTTTTCAATTTGATGTAGTCCCATTGGTTTGTTTCTGCTTTAGTCTTCCTTGCAACTAGGTTTATTTCATCAAAGATGTCCTTGAGGTGTAGGTGGGAAACTGTTTTACCAATATTTTCCTCTAAGTATTTGATTGTTTCTGGTCTGACATCCAGGTCTTTGATCCATTTTGGAGTTGATTTTTGTTTCTGGTGAGATAAAGTGGTTTAATTTCATTCTTCTGCATGTTTCAACCCAGTTTTCCCAGCACCATTTATTGAAGAGAGCCTCCTTTTTCCATTTAATCCTTTGGGCCCCCTTATCAAAGATTAGATGCCCATAGGTGTTGGGATTTACTTCTGGGCTTTCGATTCTGTTCCACTGGTCTGTGTGCCTATTTATGTTCCAGTACCATGCTGTTTTGATGATGATGGCTTTATAATATAGTTTAAGGTCTGGGAGTGTCATGCCTCCATTTATGTTTCTTTTCTTCAAAATGGTTTTGGCAATTATAAGTGTTTTCAGGTTCCAGATAAATGATTGTAGTGTTTGTTCTATTCTCTTTTTTAAAAAATTTTTTATTAAGAAAGGATTAATGAACAAAACCATAGGGTAGGAGGGGTACAACTCCACACAATTCCCACCACCTAATCCCCATAACCCACCCCATCCCATGATAGCTTTCCCATTCTCTATCCCTCTGGGAGCATGGACCCAGGGTCATTGAGGGTTGCAGAAGGTAGAAGGTCTGGCTTCTGTAATTGCTTCCCCGCTGAACATGAGCGTTGACTGGTCGGTCCATACTCCCAGTCTGCCTCTCTCTTTCCCTAGTAAGGTGTGCCTCTGGGGAAGCTGAGCTCCAGGACACATTGGTGGGGTCTTCAATCCAGGAAAGCCTGGCCAGCATCCTGGTGGCATCTGGAACCTGGTGATTGAAAAGAGAGTTAACATATGAAGCCAAACAATTTGTTGAGCAATCATGGATCCCAAGCTTGGAGTAGTGGAGAGGAAGTGCTAGGGGGATACTCACTGCAAACTCTAGTGTACTTCTGCTTTCAGGTATATATTTTGCAGTAGTTTATGGATACGTGTGCACATAAGCTCTCTCTCACAGAAACTGGTGTATATCTTGGTTTTGGGACTTTGTTAGAAAGTGAACTACCTGAGATGAAATTAGAGTGTACTATAAAAGGAAAGGTCTCACCCGAGTAATGAAGCTGAAGGGTTGTCATTCCACACGTGAAGTCTCTGGATACAGTCTGAGGTGAAGCATGTTGAGGTGGCAATCGTTGTTTTGGTTAGGTTGTGATCGGCGGATGCAATATTATTTGGTTTGGATTGGGAGATGCATACGGGAATGTGGGCCAAATCCAAGGGTTCCAGGACTGGGGGAAGTAGGGGCTCTATAGTGGAGATGTGAGGTTCCTGCTGTCTTAGGGTTCAAAAAGACAATTGATAATTAATGTTATCATCACATTATTTGTTAATTGGGTTAACTTTGAAAAGTCCCTTTGTTATGGTTTGCTGGACAGTATCCAGTGTCTTGTATATAGCTGTGCTATTGGATGCTTCTAATCTACTTGGTCTAGGCTTTTGAGAGAGTCCGCATATCAAATACATAGCCTATATATTAAAAAGATTCAGTTTGTCTTTTGAGAAACTTTGAGACATACAATTGATTTTCCCCCTCATATTAATTAACTACTGATTTATATGTCTACATTTTGCTAGGAGTGTACATAAACACCATTCCCACCACCAAAGGACTGTGACCCATCCTTCCCGCCCACTCCCACCCCCCACTGGCCCAGGAAGCTGCATGTCTACCCCTCACCACTGGGTTTTTACAGATGGGATTCTTGCAAGCAGCATATGGTTGGGTTATGTTTTCTGATCCATCCCCCCACTCTGTGCCTTTTGATGGGTGAGTTTAAGCCATTGACATTTATTGATATTATGGATTTAATATATTGCAGTGCCATTGTTCAATGAATTTTTATTTGCTCTGATACACGGCAGGTATTATAGTGAAATTCTTGTTTATAAGAGGTCTTTTAGAACCTCTTTCAGGGCCGGTTTGGTGATGGTTGCTTCCTTTAACTGTTGTTTGTCTAAGAAGGTTTTGATCCCTCCATCTAGTTTGAATGAAAGTCTAGCAGGATATATTATCCTTGGTTGAAACCCTTTTTCATTCAGGGCTCCATAGATATCTTGCCATTCTCTTTTGGCTTTTAGAGTTAGAGTGGAGAAGTCTGCTGATAGCCTTATGGGTTTTCCCCTGTATATGACTTTTTGTTTCTCTCTTGCAGCTTTTAGGATCCTTTCTTTATCCTTACTTCTTCTCATTGTGACTATGATGTGTCTTGGTGTCTTCAGGTCTGGGTTGATTCTGTTTGGTACTCTCTGGGCCTCTTGAACCTTGATATCCTTTCTGTTATTCAGGTCTGGGAAGTTGTCTTCTATTATTTACTCTAGAATGTTTGCTTCCCCTTCCTCTCTTTCTTCCTCTGGCAGGCCAATTATACCAATGTTACTTCTTTTGAGATCATCCCATATGTCTCTGTTGTTGTTTTCAGTGTCTCTCAATCTCTTTTTAAGCTCTTTTACCTCTTTCTTAGTTTTCTCTAACTCATCCTGTGTCTGACTAATTCTGTTTTCTGCTTCTGTTAGTCTGCTTTCCCTTGCCTCAGCTTCTTTCTTCATTACAGCTATTTCAGCTTTCAGTTCTCTAATTGCCTCAAGATAATCAGTATTTTCCTTGGGGCGTCTCAACTGTTATTTCCCTAATACTGCCATTCCTTTCCTCCAATGTTGTTTTCATTTCTGTGATTAAGAAGTTTATTATTGCTTGCATACTTTTCTTATCTATGGTTACTTCTGGCTGATTTGTAGTTTCTTCTGGGCTCTTGTCTTCATTCATTGGAGTAGCAGTTTTATTTGTTTTTAATCTACCCATTTTTTTTTATTTATGTGTTTCTCTTTTTTTTATGCTCTGTTGTTCCTCAGTTGTTGTGTCTTGAATACAAGTAACACTGTACTAAATACCTTTATGACAATTGCACTCACCAACCTCCGGAATTACAGTAGCAACTGAAGTAAGTATTGAAGTAGTTTAATCGTTACCAGTTAGCCAAACAATTTCTCCAGTCCGTGAGAAAATAGTAACCAAATCCCAGTGAAGAAAGAGAAGAGAAAGAGAGGATAGCAAGAATAGGCAGTTATGCAAATCTACTATCCACTGTATATTCTAGGGGTAACAAGAGGGGAAAGGGAACTAGAGCAGAGATACACACATAGAGAGTCCACTCTGAGTCAGATTTCTTCCCCAAAGTAATTCACAAATTCAGAAAGGCAAAGAAGAAGAAGTGTATGACAAGATTTAAAAAAAAAAAAGAGAGAGAGAGAGAGATAAGAGAGAGAAAAGGGAGAAGATAAGAAAAAGAGTTGTAATTAAAGAGCAGTGCAAGGAACTTCACAAATGTGTATCAGTGAATTAAAAAAAAAAATACCCTGTTTGGTGGTATGGGGTATCCTGCTAGGAGCTGGTCCCCAGGGACTGCTTATGGGGGTGGGGCGGGAAGGATGTATGTTTGAAAATTAAAAGGAAGAAAAAAGAATTTTTCCCCCTACTCTAATTCTTAACCCTAATTAAGTTATAGTCATCTCCTTGTGACCGCTATGACACCTTATTGGCTGGCATGCTAAAGGCAGAAAATCCTATTGTCTCCAGGGAATGTGTTTGGAGCTCAGAGGCTAGCAGCTTCTCTGTCCGCCATCTTCTGGGAAACCCCCCCCTCCAGACTTTTTTAAAGGATTTCTCGAAAATGAAAACTAGCTCCAAGTCCTTTGATCCAATGAGAGCTATACTCAAGAAGTCTTTGGATCTGCCCTCAGGGTCACGGTGGTCCCTGGAGACTCCCAAAAGAAAGCCCCCGAGTTAAAGTGCTCTCTCCGGGTCCTCTGCCAGCCGCCCAGCAGCGCTCTGCAACCGGCTGGCGGAGGAGCCGCCTTCCCGGGCGGAGGACAATGCCCGGTGCACTCGCCTTGCCCGGCGCTGCCTGGTAAGTCTGGAGCATCCCGCCCGCTAGTCCGTGCCACCTTTACTCTAATTCTTAACTCAAATTAAATTATAATCACCTCTTTGGTATCACCCCTTATTGACTGGCCTGCTAAAGGCAGAAAATCCTACCGTTGCCAGACGATGTGATCAGAGCACTCGCTGTTAGCAGCTTCTCAGTCCGCCATCTTCAGGAGTCTCCTACAGTGTGTGTTTTTCCTCCTTCTTTGAGCACATGGACCTCCGCAAGGTTTACAGCTTGTGCTCCGAGCAGGCCACTAGCTGTTCTATTTTCTTAAAGGAGCTTGGTGGAACTTGATGGGTATTGCATTAAATTCGTATATAGCTCTGGGGAGAATATTCATTTTGATGATATTTATTCTTCCAATCCATGAGCATGGGATGTCTTTCCATTTTTTGGTGTCATTTTCTATTTCCTTGAGTAGCAACTCATAGTTTTCAGTATACAACTCTTTCACTTCTTTGGTCAACTGTATCCCTAGTTATTTTATTGATTTTTCTGAAACAATAATAGGGAATGATTTCTGGATGTCTTCTTCTTCAAATTTAGTGTTTGAATAAAGAAATGCCACTGATTTTTGTACATTGATTTTGTTGCCTGACACCTTGCTATATTGCCTAATAACTTCCAGTAGTTTTCTACTGGATTTTTTAGGTTTTTCTATGTATACTATCAGATCATCTGCAAATAGTGAGAGCTTGACTTCTTCCCTTCCAATCTGTATTCCTTTGATTTCTTTCTCTTGCCTGATTGCTATGGCAATTACTTCCAATACTATTTAAAAGAGTAATGGTGACAGTGGACAGCCCTGTCTAGAGGGGGAATGCTTTCAGCTTCTGTCCATTGAGTATGATGTTGCTGTAGGTTTGCTATATATAGACTCCACTATCTTGAGGAATTTCCCATCTATTCCCATTTTTTGTAGAGTTTTGAGCATGAATGGGTGTTGGATTTTGTCAAAGGCTTTTTCTGCATCTATGTGGTTTTTGGCTTTGCTTTTATTGATGTGGTGAATGACATTGATTGACTTACAGATGTTGAGCCTGACTTTCATTCCGAGGATGAATGCCACTTGGTCGTGAACAATTTTTTTGATGTGCTGCTTTATCCAGTTGGCCAAGATCTTGCTTAATAATTTAGCATGTATGTTCATCAGAGATGTTGGTCTGTAGTTTTCCTTTTTTGTTGTTCTCTATCTGCTTTTGGTATTAGGGTGATGTTTGCTTCATAGAAGGTGGAAGGGAGTATTCCTGTTTCTTCAATCTTATGGAAAAGCTTAAGAAGTATGTGCATTAACTGTTTTCTGAAAGTTTTGTAGAATTTATTGATGAAGCCATCTGGTCCAGGACTTTTGTTGTTGGGGAGATTCTTAATAACGGTGTTGATTTCTTTGTCTGTGATTGGTGAATTTAGGTTTTATATTTTTTCTTGATTCAGTTTTGGAAGGACATATGTTTCTAGGAATTGTTCCATTTCTTCCAGATTTTCTAGCTTCATGGCATATAGTTCTTTATAGAAGTCTCGCATGATTTTCTGGATTTATGTCATGTCAGTTGAGATATCTCTCTATCATTTACAATTCTATTAATTTGAGTCTTCTCTCTTTTTTGTTTTGGTGAGTCTGGCTAGGCGTTTGTCAATTTTGTTTAATCTTTCAAAGAACCAACATTTGGCTTCATTGATCTTTTGTATGTTTCTCTTATTTTTGATGTTTATTTCTGCTCTAATTTTAGTGATTTCTGTCATTCTGGTTGCTTTGGGGTTCCTTTGTTCCTCTTCCTCTAAGTCCTTGAGATGTGCAGTAAGGTCGTTTATTTGAGCTTTTTCTTGTTGTTTAATATGCGATTGTATGGCTATAAGTTTCCCTCTCAATACTGCTTTAGCTGTGTCCCAAATATTTTGATAGTTGTGTCTTCATTTTCATTTGTTTCCAGGAACATTTGAATTTCTTGCTTGAGTGAATCTCTGACCCAGTGGTTCTTAAGGAGTATGTTGTTTATTTTCCAAATTTGTGACTTTTAATAATTTTCTATTTGTTGTCAAATGTTAGTTTTACTCCACTGTGGTCTGAGAAGATACTTGGGATGATTTCAATGCTCTTGAATTTATTGATGCTGTGTTTGTGGCCTAACATGTGGTCTATCTTTGAGTATGTGTTATGTGGATTTGAAAAGATGGTGTATTCCAGTTTTTTGGGGTGAAGGACTCTAAAAATATCCAAGAGGTCTAGTCTGTCAATCTCTTCATTTAATTCTCTTGTATCTTTGTTGATTCTATGCTTTGTTGATCCATCTAAGTGTGAGAATGGGTTGTTAAAGTCTCCCACTATTATTGTATTACTATTGATGTATTTTTGATGATGTTTCAGTAGGTGCTTGATGTATTTAGATGGTCCCTCATTGGGTGCATAGATGTTAATAATTGTTAAGTCTTCTTGGCTGATTGATCCTCTAATCATTATGTAATGTCTTGTCTATCTTTTATTACTTTATTTAATTTAAAATCTATTGTGTCTGTGATGAGTATGGCTGTTCCTGCATTTTTTGTGGTCTATTAGCCTGTATGATAGTTTTCCATCCTTTCACTTTAAGTCTGTGTTTATCTTGTTGTGACAGATGGGATTCTTGCAAGCAGCATATGGTTGGGTTATGTTTTCTGATCCATCCCCCCACTCTGTGCCTTTTGATGGGTGAGTTTAAGCCATTGACATTTATTGATATTATGGATTTAATATATTGCAGTGCCATTGTTCAATGAATTTTTATTTGCTCTGATACATGGCAGGTATTATAGTGAAATTCTTGTTTATAAGAGGTCTTTTAGAACCTCTTTCAGGGCCGGTTTGGTGATGGTTGCTTCCTTTAACTGTTGTTTGTCTAAGAAGGTTTTGATCCCTCCATCTAGTTTGAATGAAAGTCTAGCAGGATATATTATCCTTGGTTGAAACCCTTTTTCATTCAGGGCTCCATAGATATCTTGCCATTCTCTTTTGGCTTTTAGAGTTAGAGTGGAGAAGTCTGCTGATAGCCTTATGGGTTTTCCCCTGTATATGACTTTTTGTTTCTCTCTTGCAGCCTTTAGGATCCTTTCTTTTTCCTTACTTCTTCTCATTGTGACTATGATGTGTCTTGGTGTCTTCAGGTCTGGGTTGATTCTGTTTGGAACTCTGGGCCTCTTGAATCTTAATGTCCTTTCTGTTATTCAGGTGTGGGAAGTTTTCTTCTATAATTTCCTCTGGAATGTTTGCTTCCCCTTCCTCTCTTTCTTCCTCTGGAAGGCCAATTATATGAATGTTACTTCTTTTTTTAGATCATCCCATATGTCTGTGTTGTTGTTTTCAGTGTCTCTCAATCTCTTTTTGAGCTCTTTCACCTCTTTCTTAGTTTTCTCTAACTCATCCTGTCTGACTAATTCTGTCTTCTGCTTCTGTTAGTCTGCTTTCCCTTACCTCAGCTTCTTTCCTCAGTTTAGCTATTTCAGCTTTCCATTCTCTAATTGCCTCAAGATAATAATAATTTTCCTTGGGGGTCTCAACTGTTGTTTCCCTAATACTGCCATTAATTTTCTCCAGTGTTGTTTTTATTTCTGTGATTAAGAAGTTTATTATTGCTTGCATACTTTTCTTATCTATGGTTACTTCTGGCTTTTTTGTAGTTTCTTCTGGGTTCTTGTCTTCATTCATTGTAGTAGCAGTTTTATTTGCTCTTGATCTACCCATTTTTCTTGATTAGTGTGTTTTATATTTTTATGTTCTGTTGTTCATCAGTTGTTGTGTTTTGAGTACAAGCAACACTGTACTAAATACCTTTATGACAAATGCAATCACCAACCTCCGAAATTACAATAGCAATTGAAGCAAGGATTGAAGCAGTTTAATCACTTCCAGTTAGCCAAACAATGTCTCCAGTTCGTGAAAAAAGAGCTACCAAGTCCAGGTGAAGAAGAAAAAGGAAAAAAGGGATAGCAAGAATAGAAAAATATGCAAACCTACTATCCACTGTGTATTCTAGGGGTAACTAGAGGAGAAAGTGAAGTAGAGCAATGATACATGCAGAGAGAGTCCACTCTGTGTCGGATTTCTTCCCCAAAATAATTACGAAATGTGTATCAGTGAATTCAGAAAGCCGAAGGAGGAAGGAAGAAAGGTTGACACGAATGAGAAAAAGAAGGAAAAAAAAGAGAGAGAAAGAGAAAAGAAAAAAGATAAGAAAAAGAACAGTAATAAAAGAGCAGAGAAAGGAAAGATTTATTTATTTATTTATTATTATTTAATTAGCTAGACAGGGGGACAGGTGGAGAGTGGGTAGGGGAGGTAGGAAGAGTGAAACAAGTTACTTTAACAGTAGATAAGACACCTAGTCCCCTAGCAATGGAAAATACACTAAGAGTTATTTCTGGTCAACCTGAAGGAGAGTGGGAAAGGGATATGTGTTTATCTAGTATTTATAATAAAATAGAAGAGTAAAAATCCTGTCCTGTCTTCAGCTTGGATGGCTCCAGATTGCCTCAGGCCCCCTGAGCAGAGGCAGCTGATTGTTGAGAAAATAAAGCAAGCAAACAAACAAAAAAACCTCTGGAGGTCTTTCCCTGTCTGAGTAAGTCTCTGCTTGGTGGAATATTTGTAGCTGGAATTGGCCAATTAGAAAGAAAATAGGCCAAGGGTTTCAGAAAGGAATAGAATTGGAATTGGAATGACACCCCCTGGTGGGACAGGAATCTTGGTAAAGAAAGAAGCTCAGCAGGGGAGCCAGCTAGGAGCATATCTCTGGCCCCCAGGGACTGGTTATGGGGGAGGAGGGGGCCAGAGATGCTCTTTTGGAATAATAATTAAAGAAAAAAAATTTTTTTCCTTTCTTTTTACTCTATTTTCTTTTTTAAAAATATTTTATTTTATTTATTTATTCCCTTTTGTTGCCCTTGCTGTTTTATTGTTGTAGTTATTATTGTCGTCATTGTTGGATAGGACAGAGAGAAATGGAGAGAGGAGGGGAAGACAGAGAGGAGGAGAGAAAGATAGACACCTGCAGACCTGCTTCACCACCTGTGAAGCGACTCCCCTGCAGGTGGGGAGCCGGGGTTCGAACCAGGATCCTTATGCCGGTCCTTGTGCTTTGCACCACCTGCGGTTAACCTGCTGCACTACATCCCGACTCCCTTTACTCTATTTTCTAACCGAAATTGAGTTATAGTCAACTTTTTGGTGTCACCGCTAGGACCCCTTATTGACTGTCCTGCTAAAGGCAAAAAATCCTATTGTTTCCAGTAGATGTTGTCGGAGCTCAAGCCACTAGCAGCTTCTCAGTCTGCCATCTTCTGGAATCCCCCAAGAACCTAATATTTTTATGTAAATATGCCTATTTATGGATTTATTAAAAAATCTGTTTAAAATTTTTTTATGCTTTTAAGAGAAAATGCTGTTCCAACCCTTCACTTTCATCTAATTTACTAAATAAATTTCTTCCTGAGAAATTAGAGTTAATATTCCACCCTAGCTACAGAGCTGACTAGGTCCTGTGTCCTGAGATATTCCAGCAGAATGTACAAGATTCCTACAAAGATTTTCATCACTTAGTCATAAACTCTTGGTTACTTTCTAGAATAAATCCATTCTCCTAGTTCACTAAATCATTTGAAAGCTATCTGACATGCCCAGAGAGTGCATAACATGTTTGATTTCACATGGTAGACATAACAAAGAATCTTTTAAGTTCATAAGCTGATGGTCTAAAATGTCTGTTCATTTCTAGAGAAGGAACTTAACCTTTTTGGGTCTTTTCCCTGAATCTGTGATTCTGTATAAATTGATTATTGTGTAAAGGGTAACTTTTATTGTAAAAAAAACAAATTAGTAAATTAATAATAAAAAGCTAAATCTTTGTAACTTTATAAGTAATGAATTATTAGAAACCTCTTTGCTTGTATTTCTTGATGCTTCTCCTCTTGATCCCCTACCCTGTGATACTGCCTCTGCTGACCTCAACTAAATCAATGCAACCAGTGCCACCATGCCATTATATCGCTTCGGACTGTATCCAGAGACACCAAGCCTGAGATGTCAGCCTTCCATTTCCAATAATCTTGTAAGACTATTCCTAACACATGGGATTACCTAGTTCCATTTCAGATGGCACACTCCCTAACAAAGTTACAGACCCTGGACATAGACCAGGGTCTAGGGGTAGGGTACATGCACATATGTACCCATAAGTTAGGGGAAAACATATTCCTCAAAGTCAAAGTGCTTAGTAGTCTGCTGTGATTAGAGTTAGATTTAATAAGCTCAGAAAGTAGAATGACCTAAAGAAGACACCATAAAGTGTTTAATCAAACATTTAGTACTTATGCCTAGAAATCCTCCTTTCTTACCCACTATTTCCCTTCCCTCAGTCACTCTACTCAGTTAACTACACAAAAAAGTAAGATATATCTAGTAATCCTTTCTGAAAACAACAGCATTATTGTCACCCCCTTAATAATCTTTAGAAAAGTTACAGGATACAATTGGCCAAGAGATATACTAGCAAGCATCTATATGACTTATTATTGTCCTTATGACAGCCTTTATTAAAATTATCAAACAAGTAAAATGCAGTAAAACTTAAGGTTAACTTGGATCCTACATAACCCTTAGGTCTACTCCCCCTAACTTGAGGCCAGATACCATAAACCCAGTACCTATCTGGATACAACAAATGACACTCAACAGTTTAACAACTGGGAGACAGTCTAAGCTGGTCAGAAAAGAAAGGACTACAAAAGATGAGTAAGGGCAAGAGACTGGATCACTTAATGGGGTTCTCTTTGGTCAATACCAGGCCACCTAAGCATATGGGACTCTAGTCAGGGCCTTCACTATAAAGTAGCAAAGGTAGGGTCATCCTACTCTGCCATACTCAACTGGTCCCGAAATAAGTGCAGCCTATAATGTTCCCAGCTGTGACTATGGACTGCAAGTTCACAATGATTTTTTTCCCTTCTTTATTGGGGGATTAATGTTTTACCATCGATAGTAAATACAGTAGATTGTACATACATAACATTTTTCAGTTTTCCACGTAATACAATCCCCCCTAGGTCCTCTGCCATCCTTTTCTAGAACCTGTACTCTTCCCCCAGTCCACCCCAGAGTCTTTTACTTTGGTGCAATACACCAACTCCAGTTCACATTCTGCTTAGTGTTTTTTTATCTTGTTTTTCAATACAGTGATATTATCATTAGTCATCAAGGATAAATTTTGTATGAATATGAATTCCTTTGGGAACCTTTGAAATAATTTCTGCAAACTAGCACAAAAGTAATCAGAGGCATTCCAAGACTGAGACCCAAATTAAAGTCATAATCAGTGACATGCTAAGTCAGTCACCAGGACAGATTTATGTAAGGGACATTAACAATAGGAGAAGTGGTTATATTCACTCAGGGAAATGAGAGGCTGGGAGCAGGTCAGACTATTTCAAAGAAGAATATGTTAGAAAAGATAAAAAATGGCATATAATAGAGAATATTTTTAATAGTTGCATTATATATCTCAATTAGATCATGATGAAAGGTGAATCTAGTGAGTTTAACAGGGGTTAAATAATGAGGCTGAGAACGCTAAGCTCTCTGTTTCTACTTATTTACCTGCTGGTGACATCTGCTCAAGTCCAGCTAACCTGGGTAGGGATACAGAAGGACAGAGAGAGAGAGAGAGAGAGAGAGAGAGAGAGAGAGAGGAAATCCTATAAACTTCACTGCTCTAGAAGTGTCTCCTATGCTGGTGGTGGCAGGAGCTCGAATAGCAAGTGTAGCTTGGTAAAGTGTGTACTAAAGCAAGTGTGCATCTGCCTGGCTACCACCACATCATTATCTTAAGTATGAATTCTCAATTATGCCATTCTTCTAGTAGTTTTTAATGGCTTACCTCTGCAATTTGGATGAAATAGAAGCAAATTAGTAAGTACCACATAACAAGATTCATTTTAGCTTACATTTTTAGCTTTCTTCTCATTCTCCTCCTCAAACTCTGTGTATCAAAGTTCCTGGCATATGGTATTTGATATAATTCATATCATCTCTGCATTACTGAAGTATACTAGGGCATCATAAATTTCTTGTAAATTCTTCCAGCCCTCTGGGTCTAGTAATCAGAACACATCATGGATCTAGCACTTCTTAACACATGGTATATATATAGTAGCAATGCCACAGTATTAATGATCTGTTATTCTAGATTTATGAAGCAAAGATCTGTACAAAAAAGGTGAATGATTTTGTATATAGATCATTATGATCATAATATATCATAATGAGTATTTTTACTAGGGATACAAATGTGGGCATATCATGCCTTTTAAATAACAAATTGAGTGACACAGAGAACAAGGATTCTAGGGTGGCGTGGAAAGAAGTAACATATGTTGTCATATGTAGGAAAGAATGCTCTAATTTACTGAATGGCATGGTCTGGTCAGATTTGTCCACATGACATGGTTGCCTCAAACTATAATTGCTTAATGGGAACAAACACTGACATTGTGCAACTTAGATTAGACTCTATTTTTCATAGAGTTTCTTTCTGTAATTTGACTCCCATGTAGATTTACCTTACAGAAAGAATATGATGACTATCTAATAAAATGTTTTGATCTTTTGGGAAACAATTTTCTTCTAGTTTGTTATGTGTCTGGGTAGAAGGGATTTTTGTTTCCAAAGGAATACAGAATATTTGAGTTCTTTGGCCAAATCCATTTTCTAGACCAAGCTGAGGTAATGTCCTAGGGAAATTCTTTGGATTATTCACCCAGCCTCTTGATACAACATTAGCCCTTTCTTTTTATGCAAGGACTTTCTTTCCTACTGAAAAAAAATTAAGTAGAAAGACACTTCAATTATTGTTATAATCTTGACATATAACTCTTTTCAACTTATTCTTCTTTGGAAATTTCCAGTCTATCTATCTGTGCCTCTATTCATATAAACACTCATTCAACAATCCAGTAATCCATCCACTTAAAAACCTTACAGTATCTTTTTATCAAAAAGTTCATCATGTGATATTTACCATATGTCAGCCACTATGCTAGGTTCAGACTACACTGTGAGCAAAACAGAAATAATTTGTGATCTAATGGGATTTTCAGACTGGTATAGCAGATGGACATTATTCAGTTTCTTCTTGAAAATTGTATGGGACCAACAATGTCTAGAAGTGCAGTGAAGGTTAGGGAGTCTGAAAGGGATTGCTTCAGTTTGACCTACACTTTATGAGAATAAATCTTATTCTTTCACGTATTTCTTACACATATGCATTTATGAAACTGGTAATACAGGCTCAACCTTGAGGTGACTTGTACCAGAAAAACTTCTGCTTTTTCCAGAATTATCTAAGATCACAGGAAATCTTCCTTTTCCTCCCTCACTTTTATTCTCCTTGACTTCTCTTTGATTTCCTACTTTTTGAATATATATCTCCCCACTCTACCACATCTCCATATCTCACCTACTTACCTGGGTAAAGGTTTGTGGTGAAAGTAACTAGTTGGTTGAAGAAAAGTGAGGGAGTTCTTTGCTAATTAGGGATTCTTTTCCTAGTGACTATGGAAGTGACTTAGAGGGTAAAGTGCAGTACTTTCATGTGTGGGCCTGCCCCAGTACAATAAATGCCAGAGCTATGCTCTGGACATTTTCCTTTATATGTCTTTGTCTCTTAGAAAACTAACTTAATATGAGGGACAGTCAGGGGCACACTAAGTTGAACATACATGTTATCATGTGCAAGGACCAGGATTCAATTCCCTTGTCCTCACTCATTCCTGTTCTCCAATCTGTCCTAAAAAAAAAAAGTGACCAAGTGTGGTGGGTTCATCTTGAAGGCATCGAGATCGAGTCCCAGTGATAATCTTGTTGACAATACATTTAAACAAACAAACAAATAAATTTGTTGCCTAGTCACAGATTGGTAAGACTTTATCTTGACATTTTCTCTAAAAGTATTAGTTTTACATTTGAGATTTATGTCATTGATTCAATTAGGTTTAATTCTTATGTTAAGTGCAATATATAGGTAGATATTAATTTGATTTTTCAACTTATATATGTCCAATTTTTGGGGATGGGTGGTCATGCATTTGGTTGAGTGCACATGTTATAATGCATAAGGACCCAGGTTCAAGCCCTCAGTTCCCACCTGCAGGGGGGAGGCTTCACGAGTGGTGAAGCAGGGCTGCAGGTGTCTCTCTGTTTCTCTCCCTCTCTATCACCCCCTCCCACTCGAATTATGCATGTCTCTGTTCAATAAATAAAAATAAAAAAAGATAAACCCATTCGGTTGTGGGAATATTTAAAAAAATAGATGTCCAATTTTTCAGCAACATTTAATTAAAAGTCTTTCTTTCCCCCATTGAATTATCTTTACATTTTTCTCAGAAGCAAATTGGCCATTTTTGTGACTCTATTTCTAGTCTCTCATTTTTATTCCCTTGATCTATATTTCTATTCATTTGATATGCAATATTTACTGTTGTAGGTACATAATAATACATTTTTTAAAGCAGATAGACATATTATTTTGCTGTTAAAATTGCCTTTAGCAGTTATACTTTTGTTTATTTTTTCCATTTAAAATACAGATTAATTTTGCTTCTATAAGAATCTTGCTTGACTTCTATGTAATAGCATAAAATCTGTATTTCAGTTTTGAGAGAAATGGCATATTTACTATTTGTGAATTTTAATCCAGGAATGTGATATGACTTTTAAATTATGGGTGGGTTTTTTTATATTGTTTTTAAACCAGCATTCTGTAGTTTTCTGCATCAATGTCATATAAAGGTTTGTTAGATTTACATAGTATTTCATTTTGGGGGGAGTGATTTTATTTGTATTCAGTTTTAGTTTGTGTTTACATGATTTACTATATCTAAGTCATTCAGAGTCTTACTTTGTGTTTTACCCTTTTGTTCTTGTTTCTCCAGTTCTGCCTATCCACCGTTCTCTTTATGCTTATTTCATTTAAAATGATTTCTTTAAGTTCTATACAGGATAAAGTGAGAGATGACTTCCTCATTCATAAATTAGAATTTATTCCTTCTTTCTGTCTTTCCTCATCTTTTCCCTTCTTTCCTTGTCTTCTCATGTACACTGGATTTTCCTTGTCCCTTTTTCACTGGCTAGATACTTTAGTGATATGCTAAAACTAGTGAAGAGAATACAAACTTCTGCTTTGTTCTTATTCTTAGAGAGAGGAAAAAAGAATCATACTTAAGGATTCTTTAGAGAAATAGGACTAATGGGAAATATAACCATACCTTGGACTTAGCCAAGTTTGGTTCTGTGCCTATGTAATAAATCAAACAGTATATTAAAAAGTAAATTACATGGATAGTACACTAGATCCAATAAAACTTTGCCTTTTGAAAAGATACACATCTTAATTAAGTATGACACTGACTTTTTAAATAATTTTTTTAATATTAATTTATTCCTTTTTGCTGCCCTTGTTTTATTGTTGTAGTTATTATTGTTGTTGTCATTGTTGGATAGGACAGAGAGAAATGGAGAGAGGAGGGGAAGACAGAGAGGAGGAGAGAAAGACACCTGCAGACCTGCTTCACCGCTTGTGAAGCAACTCCCCTGCAGGTGGGGATCCGGGAGCTCAACTGGGATCCTTATGCCTGTCCTAGAGCTTTGTGCCACCTGCGCTTAACCCGCTGCACTACTGCCCGACTCCCCTGACACTAACTTTTTTAGGTAGTGAAACAAACAGAAAAACAGAGAGAGAAAAGATACCATGACACCAAAGCTTCCCCCAGTGTCGCAGGGGCAGGGTGGGATCTTGAGTGAAATGCATGGAAAAGTAGGTGAACTATTTGCTAGTTCTTAATTATTATTTTTGTCATGATATTTATTTATTTACAGTTCTACTATGTTCTGATTTTCTCTGAGTTTTTATCATGAATGTGTAAAGAGTTAAGTCAAATGTTCTCTCTCTCTTTTTTTATGCATTGATTGATACAATTATATGACCTTTCCTCTTTATCTTGATAATATGGTCAATTTCATTAATTAATTTTTGAATATTTAGTCATCTTCACATTCCTAGAATACAGTTCAATTGATTTTGGATTATATATTCCTCTCTTGCTAAAATATACTTTCTAATGTTTGATTACATGTAGACAATTTTCTCTAAGATTTTGCATTGCTTTAGCTGATTTTTTTTATCCTTAACACATTGTAAAATTTTCTTTATGTGGTAGTGATTTAATACTGTTTTGAAATATTGTAAGATTGCAGGAATATAGTTCCACCTTGCATCCACCACCGAAGTTATGTGACACCCTCCCCACCCCCCATGACCACCATAGTTCTCATAGTCTTAGAGATAATTTCATCAGTTTTTTTTTTGCAGGTTCATATCTTTGAATTCTCTATATTCCTCATATGAGCAAAATCATCTAGCAGTTGTCTTCTACCTTCTTCCTAACTTCACTAAGCATAATCATTTCTAGTTCACTCATTTTGTCCTGAAAAAGAATGAGTACCCCTGTAAGTGGCATAATGAACAATGTATTTAATTTGAATCATGTTGAAATATTACTAAATCACAATGAAATATATTTTATTAATTTATTAATTTACATACATATCTATTATCTAAGTATGATTCTTGGAGTCTGTGAAGATGTTTCTAAACTGATGATAGTATTCTTGGCACTCATTTCTGACAATATTACAGTACCTTATTTCCAAAATGAGTAAGTGCTGATTAAAAAGGGTGACTTAAGCTTTGGCTCTGGTTGCTGTATAACTAAAATAAACTTTATTTTGAAAAACAGGACTTGGATTTTAAGTGAAACTGTTGAGGAGGAGACTGGTTAGGTCCATGGAAAGTCCTAGACTACCTTCTGGAAGGGTTGGTTTAGGATGCCTTCTTAGAATTACTAGAGACTCTGTGATCTTCTGTGATTATATCTCTGTGATGAAAGATATAAACATTTAATTGCAAAGATGTGAGATGAAAGTCAACAGAAACAATATTAGGGTGCAAAAGAAAATAGCTCACGAGGGCCATAGAGAGAAAAGGCTAAACCATGCATCGTTCCTTCTCCTATATCTTTATCACATCTGGGACTAGATTCTTTTGGCCCACAAAGATCTCCTGTCTTTCCTATGGAGTTCCAATTTTCCAGGTATTGTTTATCTTTCCTCCCACCATATGAAGGTGATTCCTTTGTGCTCCTCAAGAACTCTTACCATTTCCCAGTGCTCCCTTTAAGTTCTTCCCCACTGGTAGGGGGAAACATGTGATAACTAAAGTGGCTATGTCTCAGTTATTGAAGGTCTCCTGTCAGAGCTGTTACTAGCAGAAATACTTCTGGAATACTTATTTGGTTAATTGTTTGAATACTTATTTGGAGACTGAATTTAGTGTCTCACACATCTTCTCTACTGCTGAATAGCATCCCTGGCCCTTAATTTGTTTGTTTGTTGCTTGCTTACTTATTTATTTTGAGAGAGAGAGAGAGAGAGAGAGAGAGAGAGAGAGAGAGAGAAAGAGCAAAGCACTAATATACCATTCATGGAATCCTGACTCTTTGTTTGTTTGTTTTAATATACTACCAGTAATCAAAGCTATGACCTTATAGGTTTAAGGCAATTTCTCTAAGCATAGCCTGATCTTGAAATATTAAATATGTGCCCCTCAATAGAATTTTATTGTCAGAAATTTTAAATCATCTGGTAATTATTCAGTAATTCAAATTTCAAAACAGGGAGAGAATTAAATTACAACTTAAAAAAATTTTTTTAAGAAAATTACTTTTGACACCTTGCTTTCTTTTCAAATACCTGTTCTTTGGGATATAAATATATAAGAGATAGCATAATGGCTGTGCAAAAGGTTTTCATGCTTGAGGCTCTGAGGTCTCAGGTTCAACCACTTCCATTTTATTTATTTATTTATTTATTTTATTTATAAAAAGGAAACACTGACATAACCATAGAATAAGAGGGGTGCAACTCCACACAATTCCCACCACCAGATCTCTGTATCCCATCCCCTCCCCTAATAGCTTTACTATTCTTTAACCCTCTGGGAGTATGGACCCAAGGTCATTGTGGGGTGCAGAAGGTGGAAGGTCTGACTTTTGTAATTGCTTCCCCGCTGAACATGGATGTTGACAGGTTGATCCATACTCCCAGCTTGCCTCTCTCCCTAGTGGGGCAGGGTTCTGGGGAAGGGGAGCTCCAGGACACATTGGTGGGGTTGTCTGTCCAGGGAAATCTGGTTGGCATTATGGTAGCATTTGGAACATGATGGCTGAAATGAGATTTAACATATAAAGCTAAACAAGTTGTTGACTAATCATGAACCTAAAGGCTGGAGTAGTGCAAATGAAGAGTTGGGGGGGGGTGTTCCTCCATTTCGTCGATGGATAGTAGGCATATTTTAGTTATATTCTAAAGGGCCTGTGCCTATACTAGTTTATATTTTTTCTTTTTTTCCCTGAGCCTGAAATCTGATATACCAGTGGATCCAAATTATTGTCTGGGGAGATGCTGTCATGGCTGGAATAAAACACCAGAAAGCAGCTCCCAAATATTGGAAAGGTGTATAAATAAGGTTGATTGTAAACCCCATAGATTTGATGTGATCTGGGGCCCATATTCATCTTAGGAGACTATGTGACCTCTGCATCCCTGTAGATCTGAACTCACATTCTGTGGTCATGAGTAGAAATGTTCCAAACTGCCCCAATATCAGCCAATCTTCCTCAGGTGTAGCACAGAGTATGTTGTCCAGCCTCCCTTCGGAGGAAGGAACATTCTCTACTGTTGTCGATCCAAGTTGAAGGCAAGGTCCTATGGGAGTCCACAGAGGGGTCTGTTTTGTTGTTCCTGATAGGAATGACCAGTAACAATGGAGAGAGGGATTTAAGGTCTAGGCCCATCATGTCTGTTTGGGAATCTCAGGACTCCCCGAATAGGGTCCCAGCTGATGGAGTGGCCTGATATTGACTAAAGAGTCATATTTAAAGTATGCCAGTCTCTTGCCCTTATTCAGCTTTTACAGACTTTGCTTTGATAAGGATAGCTTGGGAGTGAGTGAGGGAAGTATAATAGGAAATAGGTGAGGAGAGTATCTAAGTCTTAGTAGACACTATTTCATTATGAACTTCACACTGACTCACTGCAGACTATTATGTACTTTTGCTTTCAGGTATATATTTTGCCCTAATTTATGGATACATGTGAACATATGCTCTATCTCATGGGACATGGTCTATATCTACATTTGGGACTTCGTTAGGAAGTGAACCACTTGGAATGGAATTAGAGAATTCTATGAAAGGAAAGGTCTCACCCGAGTAATAAAGGTGAAGGGTTGACATTCCATGCTTCACGTCTCTGGACACAGTCTGAAGTGAAGCATACCAAAGTGTTACTACTCATTGTGTTCATTAGGTTGTGGTCAGCAGATGCAATATCATTTGGTATGAATTGAGAGAAGCATGCAGGAAAGTAACCTCCACTCTAGAGTTTCCAGGACTGGGGAAATATAGGCTCTATAGAGGATGTGGGAGGTTCCTGTTGGGTTTAAGAAGGCAGTAGATAGTTATTGCTGCAATCACATTATTTGGCAATTGGGTTAACTTTGAAAAATCCATTTCTTAGCATTTGCTGTATGATACACAATATCACCATAATTTATGCCCTTTGACATTATTTGTATATAGCTGTGCCACCATTTGCTTCTGTTCTCCCTTGTCAAAGCTTTTAAGAGAGTCAACATATCAAAGACTCAGCTTATGATCTGTGCTTTAGAAAGTCTGAGACATTCAATCAATTTTTCCCCTCTCATATTAATTAATTTGTGATTTATATGACTACAAATTAATAGGAGTGTACATAAACACTGTTACCACCACCAAAATACTGTGTCCCATCCTATCCTCCACCCTCTGCCCCATGAAGCTGAACATCCACCTTCACCCTCATTTCTATAAGTAAATAAATAAAATGATTTCATTTCTATTATAAGTAAATAAATAAAAATTTTAAAGTCCTAACCTGAAATGTATGGTATCTATATTAATTAAATATTAAATAGTATAAATTAATAGAATTTTATGTATTTTTCAGGTACCTGTACAAGAATGAAATTCGTACACTAGATAAACACACATTTAAAGGGCTCAGCTCCTTGGAACAGCTGTAAGTAATAAAATCTTCCTGATTGAATCACTGATAACTATGGTTGAAGGGGAAGGTTTTAAATGCCTTTATGTGACAGTTGGGGAATTATTTTAAACTTTTCATGCAGCTTAAATGATTGGGTATTTTGTCATAAGTTGGATAAAAATTGGAATGCATGATTGAATTGGCATGAATGCAAGAAGACAGATAGAGCTCTGCTGGAATCCAGCTCCTGCATTTTGATTAGGTGGGAGCCATTGGGCAAGATAACTTCTATGAATCTTTCCAGCTCCTGTATTTTGATTAGGTGGGAGCCACTGGGCAAGTTACCTTCTATGGATCTTTCCAGCTCCTGCATTTTGATTAGGTGGGAGCCATTGGGCAAGTTACCTTCTATGGATCTTTGTTTCTAAATCTCTGAAACAACAAGATTTTTTTTTTCTGTGAGGATTGAGGTATTTCTCTTGAAAGGCTAGCTTGTTGCTAGACACAAAACAAGCATTTTATAGAAGGTGGCTGACAGTTATGATTATTGAGATTATTGTTAATTTACAAAGCAAGGTTAAGACATTGAACTGATGATACCAGAACTCAAAGGACAAGAGATATAATCCAGCATTGTATAAATGATAAAACCAAATCCAATTTTAATTAAATGACCTGACCAAGATTAACATTTTGTGGAATTATTATCAGAAGCCAGAACTCTATCTTCTACCATAGTGCACTTTTGACACCATGCTGCTGACTAAAAAAAAAAAAAAAAAAAAAAAGGTCAGAATCCCATAGGCCTTAGATTATCCTCTCAAAATTTCAGTGTAAAACAAATTCTTCAATATGAAAAATGTTGGGTTATATTGTTCCACTACTATTGAAATGTAATTTGTTGTTTTATTCAGAGACTCATCTCAATTATTAGTGTACTTTTGACACAAATGTTAATGGATATTTGAAGAGTTTTTTATTCCTTCATGACAATTGAGGGGGTATAGTTTACATTTAGCTGTACATAATATGCTTTGATTTTTTAAGTAGTAATATTAATTTCTGGAAACCTTTGATTTTTAAAATGATTTATTTATTTTACTTAATTTATTTAATATTTATTTCTTTTATTTGAAATGACAGAGATAAATGAAAGGGGAAGGAGAGATAGAGAGAGACACCAGCAGCACTGCTTCACTGGGGGCTTGAACCCTGGTCCTTGCATACAGTAAAGTGTGTGCATCTGGCCCCCAACAGATTTATTTTCATTTCTTATGAAGAGAGAAAGAGAAACTATGAAACTCTCTGGTGATCTATGCTATGCATGAGATCTAACCAGGAACCTTAGGCAGGCAAATTCTGTAGTCTAACACCACAGCTGTGTATCTTGTCATTACCAGGCAATTCAGAATTTCAATTTTATTTTTATTTTTATTCTCATTGTGCCTCCTATATTTATTTATTTATTTATTTTTATATTTAAAAAATTTTATTTAAGAAAATATTAATTAAAAAAACCATAGGGTAGGAGGGGTACAACTCCACACAATTCCCACCACCCAATCTCCATATCCCACCCCCTCCCCTGATAGCTTTCCCATTCTCTATCCCTCTGGGAGCATGGACACAGGGTCATTGTGGGTTGCAGAAGGTAGAAGGTCTGGCTTCTGTAATTGCTTTCCCGCTGAACATGGGCGTTGACTGGTCAGTCCATACTCCCAGTCGGCCTCTCTCTTTCCCTAGTAGGGTGTGTCTCTGGGGAAGCTGAGCTCCAGGACACATTGGTGGGGTCTTCAATCCAGGGAAGCCTGGCTAGCATCCTGATGGCATCTGGAACCTGGTGATTGAAAAGAGAGTTAACATACAAAGCCAAACAAATTGTTGAGCAATCATGGACCCAAAGCTTGGAGTAGTGGAGAGGAAGTGTTAGGGAGGTACTCACTGCAAACTCTAGTGTACTTCTGCTTTCAGGTATATATTTTGCAGTAGTTTATGGATACCTGTGAACATAAGCTCTCTCTCACAGAAACTGGTGTATATCATGGTTTTGGGACTTTGTCAGAAAGTGAACCACCTGAGATGAAATTAGAGTGTACTATAAAAGGAAAGGTCTCACCCGAGTAATGAAGCTGAAGGGTTGTCATTCCACACGTGAAGTCTCTGGAAACAGTCTGAGCTGAAGCATGTTGAGGTGGCAATCGTTGCGTTGGTTAGGTTGTGATCGGTGGATGCAATATTATTTGATATGGATTGGGAGAGGCATATGGGAAAGTGGGCCCTATCCAAGGGTTCCAGGACTGGGGGAAATAGGGGCTCTATAGTGGAGATGTGAGGTTCCTGCTGTCTTAGGGTTCAAAAAGACAATTGATAGTTAATGTTATCATCACATTATTTGGTAATTGGGTTAACTTTGAAAAGTCCTTTTGTTATGGTTTGCTGTACAGTACCCAGTATCTTGTATATACCTGTGCTATTGGATGCTTCTAATCTATTTGGTCTTGGCTTTTGAGAGAGTCCGCATATCAAATACACAGCCTATATATTAAAAAAGATTCAGTTTGTGTTTGGAAAAACTTTGAGACATACAATTGATTTTCCCCCTCATATTAATTAACTAGTGATTTATATGTCTACATTTTGCTAGGAATGTACATAAACACCATTCCCACAACCAAAAGACTGTGACCTATCCCTCCCACCCACTCCCACTCCCAACTGGCCCAGGAAGCTGCATGTCTACCCCTCACCACAGGGTTTTTACTTTGGTGCCCTACTTACAATTTGGTCAGGTCCTGCTTTTAGTTTCCCTTTCAGATCTTCTTTCTCAGCTTCTGTTGATGAGTGGGATCATCCCATACTCATCTTTATCTTTCTGACTTAGATCACTTAACATAATTCCTTCTAGCTCTGTCCAAGGTGAGTCAGAGAAAGTGGGTTCATTGTTCTTGATAGCTGCATAGTATTCCATTGTGTATATATACCACAGCTTTCTCAGCCATTCATCTGTTGTTGGGCACCTGGGTTGCTTCCAGGTTTTAGCTATTATGAATTGTGCTGCTATGAACATAGGAGTACACACCTCTTTTTGGTTGGGTGTTATGGAGTCCTTGGGGTATAACCCCAGGAGAGGAATTACTGCATCATATGGAAGGTCCATGTCTAGCCTTCTGAGAGTTTTCCAGACTGCTCTCCACAGAGGCTGTACCAATTTACATTCCCACCAAAATGTAAAAGGGTTTCTCTGTCCCCACAACCTCTCCAACATTAGTTGCTGCTGTCCTTTTTGATGTATGCCATTCTTACAGGAGTGAGGTGGTATCTTAGTGTTGTCTTAATTTGCATTTCTCTGACAATTAGTGATCTAGAGCAGTTTTTCATATGTTTGTTAGCCTTTTGGATCTCCTCTGAGGTGAATGTTTTGTTCATATCCTCTGTCCATTTTTGGATGGGGTCATTTGCTTTTTTGGTGTTAAGTTTGCTGAGCTCTTTATATATTTTGGTGATTAGTTTCTTGTCTGATGTCTGGCATGTGAAGATCTTCTCCCATTCTGTGAGGGGTCTCTCTGTTTGTTTAATAGTTTCTTTGGATGTGCAGAAGCTTTTCAATTTGATGTAGTCCCATTGGTTTGTTTCTGCTTTAGTCATCCTTGCAATTGGGTTTGATTCATCAAAGATGTCCTTGAGGTGTATGTGGGAAAGTGTTTTACCGATGTTTTCCTCTAAGTATTTGATTGTTTTTGGTCTGACATCCAGGTCTTTGATCCATTTGGAGTTGATTTTTGTTTCTGGTGAGATAAAGTGGTTCAATTTCATTCTTCTGCATGTTACAACCCAGTTTTCCCAGCACCATTTATTGAAGAGAGCCACCTTCTTCCATTTAATCCTTTGGGCCCCCTTATCAAAGATTAGATGTCCATAGGTGTGGGGATTTATTTCTGGGCTTTAATTCTGTTCCACTGGTCTGTGTGCCTATTTTTGTTCCAGTACCATGCTGTTTTGATGATGATGGCTTTATAATATAGTTTAAGGTCTGGGAGTGTGATGCCTCCATTTCTGTTTATTTTCCTCAAGATGGTTTTGGCAATTCTAGGTGTTTTCATGTTCCAGATAAATGATTGTAGTGTTTGTTCTATTCTCTTAAAGAAGCTAGGTGGAACTTTGATGGGTATTGCATTAAATTTGTATATGGCTGGGAAGAATATTCATTTGGATGATATTTATTCTCCCAATCCATGAGTATGGGATATCTTTCCATTTCTTGGTATCAGTTTCTATTTCCTTGAAGAGTGACTCATAGTTTTCAGCGTACAAGTCTTTCACTTCTTTGGTCAACTTTATTCCTAGGTATTTGATTGATTTTGCTGAAACAGTAAATGGGAGTGATTTCTGGATGTCTTCTTCTTCAGATTTAGTGTTTGCATAAACAAATGCCACTGATTTTTGTACATTGATTTTGTAGCCTGATACGTTGCTATATTGCCTAATAACTTCCAGTAATTTTCTGCTGGGTTCTTTAGGTCTTTCTCTGTATACTATCATATCATCTGCAAATAGTGAGAGCTTGACTTCTTCCCTTCTAATCTGTATTCCTTTGATTTCTTTCTCTTGCCTGATTGCTATGGCAAGAACTTCCAATACTATGTTGAAGAGTAATGGTGACAGTGGACAGCCCTGTCTAGTCCCCGATCTGAGGGGGAATGCTTTCGGCTTCTGTCCATTGAGTATGATGTTGCTGTAGGTTTGATATATATGCATTCCACTATCTTGAGGAATTTCCCATCTATTCACATTTTTTGTAGAGTTTTGAGCATGAATGGGTGTTGGATTTTGTCAAAGGCTTTCTCTTCATCTATTGAGATAATCATGTGGTTTTTGGCTTTGTTTTTATTGATGTGGTGAATGACATTGATTGACTTACGGATGTTGAACCAGCCTTGCATTCCTGGGATGAATCCCACTTGGTCATGATGAACAATCTTATTGAAATGTTGCTGTATCTGGTTGGCCAAGATCTTGTTTAATATTTTCGCATCTATGTTCATCAGAGATATTGGTCTGTAGTTTTCCTTTTTTGTTCTGTCCCTATCAGTTTTTGGTATCAGGGGGATGTTGGCTTCATAAAAGGTGGAAGGGAGTATTCCTGTTTCTTCAATCTTATGGAAAAGTTTAAGAAGTATGGGTATTAACTGTTTCCTGAAAGTTTTGTAGAATTCGTTTGTGAAGCCATCTGGTCCAGGACTTTTGTTGTTGGGGAGATTCTTAATAATGCTTTCAATTTCTTTGTCTGTGATTGGTGCATTTAGATTTTTTTCTTGGTTCAGTTTTGGAAGGGCATATGTTTCTAGGAATTGTTCCATTTCTTCTAGATTCTCTAGCTTGGTGGCATATAATTCTTCATAGAAGTTTCGCAGGATTCTCTGGATTTCTGTGGTGTCAGTTGTGATATCTCCTCCATCGTTTACAATTCTATTAATTTGAGTCTTCTCTCTTTTTTGTTTGGTGAGTCTGGCTATGGGTTTGTCAATTTTGTTTAATCTTTCAAAGAACCAACATTTGGCTTCATTGATCTTTTGTATGGATCTCTTATTTTCGATGTTGTTTATTTCTGCTCTAACTTTGGTGATTTCTGTCCTTCTGGTTGCTTTAGGGTTCCTTTGTTCCCCTTACTCTAAGTCCTTGAGGTGTTGCAGTAAGGTCGTTCATTTGAGCTTCTTCTTGGTGTTTAATATGTTATTGAATGGCTATAAGTTTCCCTCTCAGTACTGTTTTAGTTGTGTCCCAAATATTTTGATAGGTTCTGTCTTCATTTTCATTTGTTTCCAGGAACATTTGAATTTCTTGCTTGAGTTAGTCTCTGACCCAGTGGTTCTTAAGGAGTATGTTGTTTAGTTTCCAAATTCTGTGACTTTTAATAATTTTCTGTTTGTTTTTAAATGTTAGTTTTACTCCATTGTGGTCTGAGAAGATACTTGGGATGATTTCAATGCTCTTGAATTTATTGATGCTGTGTTTGTGGCCTAACATGTGGTCTATCCTTGAGTATGTGTTATGTGGATTTGAAAAGAAGGTGTACTCCAGTTTTTTGGGGTGAAGGAGTCTGAAAATGTCCAAGAGGTCTAGTCTGTCAATCTCTTCATTCAATTCTCTTGTATCTTTATTGGTTCTCTGCTTTGTTGATCTGTCTAAGTGTGAGAGTGGGGTATTGAAGTCTCCCACTATTATTGTATTACTATTGATGTATTTTTGAAATTCTTTCAGTAGGTGCTTGATGTATTTAGATGGTCCCTCATTGGGTGCATAGATGTTAATAATTGTTAAGTCTTCTTGGCTGATTGATCCTCTAATCATTATGTAATGTTCTTGCCTATCTTTTATTACTTTATTTAATTTAAAATCTATCGTGTCTGAGATGAGAATGGCTATTCCTGCCCTTTTTTGTGGTCCGTTAGCCTGTATGATAGTTTTCCATCCTTTCACTTTAAGTCTGTGTTTATCTTGTTGTGACAGATGGGATTCTTGCAAGCAGCATATGGTTGGGTTATGTTTTCTGATCCATCCCCCCACCCTGTGCCTTTTGATGGGTAAGTTTAAGCCATTGACATTTATTGATATTATGCATTTAATGTATTGTGGTGCCATTGTTAAAAAAAAAATTTGTTTTCTCTGATATATTGCAAGTATTATAGTGATGTTCTTGTTTATAAGAGGTCTTTTAAAACCTCTTTTAGGGCCGGCTTGGTGATGGTTGCCTCCTTTAACTGTTGTTTGTCTAAGAAGGTTTTGATCCCTCCATCTAGTTTGAATGAAAGTCTAGCAGGATATATTATCCTTGGTTGAAACCCTTTTTCATTCAGTGCTCCATAGATATCTTGCCATTCCCTTCTGGCTTTTAGAGTTTGAGTGGAGAAGTCTGCAGATAATCTTTTGGGTTTTCCCTTGTATGTGACTTTTTGTTTCTCTTTTGCAGCCTTTAGGATCCTTTCTTTATCCCTACTTCTTCTCATTGTGACTATGATGTGTCTTGGTGTCTTCAGGTCTGGGTTGATTCTGTTTGGTACTCTCTGGGCCTCTTGAATCTTGATGTCCTTTCTGTTATTCAGGTCTGGGAAATTTTCTTCTATTATTTCCTCTAGAATGTTTGTTTCCCCTTCCTCTCTTTCTTCCTCTGGCAGGCCAATTATACAAATGTTACTTCTTTTGAGATCATCCCATCTGTCTCTGTTGTTGTTTTCAGTGTCTCTCAATCTCTTTTTAAGCTATTTAACCTCTTTCTTCATTTTCTCTAACTCATCCTGTGTCTGACTAATTCTGTTAGTCTGCTTTCCCTTGCCTCAGCTTCTTTCTTCATTACAGCTATTTCAGCTTTCAGTTCTCTAATTGTCTCAAGATAATCAGTATTTTCCTTGGGGGGTCTCAACTGTTGTTTCCCTAATACTGCCATTCCTTTCCTCCAATGTTGTTTTCATTTCTGTGATTAAGAAGTTTATTATTGCTTGCATACTTTTCTTATCTATGGTTACTTCTGGCTGATTTGTAGTTTCTTCTGGGCTCTTGTCTTCATTCATTGGAGTAGCAGTTTTATTTGTTTTTTATCTACCCATTTTTTTTATTTATGTGTTTCTTTTTTTTATGCTCTGTTGTTCCTCAGTTGTTGTGTCTTGAGTACAAGTAACACTGTTCTCAATACCTTTATGACAATTGCACTCACCAACCTCAGGAATTACAGTAGCAACTGAAGCAAGTATTGAAGCAGTTTAATCGTTACCAGTTAGCCAAACAATTTTCCAGTCTGTGAATAAATAGTAACTAAATCCCAGTGAATAAGAAAGATAAAAGAAAGAAAGGATAGCAAGAATAGACAGTTATGCAAATCTACTATCCACTGTATATTCTAGGGTAACAAGAGGGGAAAGGGAACTAGAGCAGAGAGATACACACATAGAGAGTCCACTCTGAATCAGATTTCTTCCCCAAAATAATTCACAAATTCAGAAAGGCAAAGAAGAAGGAAGAATTGTATGACAAGATAAAAAAAAAAAAAAGGCAAGAGAGAGAAAAGGGAAAAGATAAGAAAAAGAGCTGTAATTAAAGAGCAGTGAAAGGAAATTCCCAAATGTTTATCAGTGAATTCAAAAAAGCACACAGTTTGGTGGTGTGGAGGCTGGGGCCTGTGACTTTGGAAGCTGTAGGATTAAGGAATAAAAGATGACAAGAATGAGAAAAAGAAAAAAAAAGAATGAAAGAGATAGAGAGAAAAAAGAAAAAGATAAGAAAAATAACAGTCATAAAAGGGCAGTGAAAGGAAAGGGTTTTTTATGTATTTATTTTTAATTATTTAATTAGCTATGCAGGGTGAGGTGGGGGGGTTGGCTACTTAGAAAGAAAAAAGGCCAGAGTTTTCAAAAGAGTAGTCTTAGAATTAATGATACTCCCTGGTGGGACAGGAATTTGGTAAAGAAAAGGAGCGCCTATCAGGGGATCCTGCTAGGAGCTGGTCCCCAGGGATTGGTTATGGGGGGGGGGCGGGGAAGGAGGTATGTTTAGAAATTAAAAGGAAGAAAAAAAATTTTTCCCTCTTTTTTCCTACTCTAATTCTTAACCCAAATTAAGTTATAGTCACCTCCTTGGTGTCACCGCTAGGACCCCTTATTGGCTGGCCTACTAAAGGCAGAAAATCCTACCGTTTCCAGGAGATGTGGTCAGAGCTCAGCCACTAGCAGCTTCTCAGTCCGCCATCTTCTGGGAACCCCCATTTATTTATTTATTTATTTATTTATTTATTTATTTATTTATTTATTACTAGAGCACTGCTTATCTTTGGGTATTGGTGGTGCTGGGGGAAAAATCTGGGACATGTTGCATGCATATCCTGTGTGTTATCACTGCAGTGTCTCCTCAGTCTTCAGTGTAACACCTTAATCCTCCCAAAATAATTTGCAGTAATTCCTATGACAAACATTCTTCAAGAAATCTGTGTCACTTCTTTCTTAGGAGTCCAAATGTTAAGTATTAAAACTCAATATGCTGAAATGTTTCTATTCCTCCTGTTTACTTTCTTTACTATTTTTTTATCTTATCAATTACATCCCTATTGAAATGCATTTCTTCATCTTTTCATGTTATTTTTAGTTGCATAATGCTTTAAGTGTTTTTTTTTACCACATTTCAGAATTATCATAAAAACCAGTCATGTAAATTCTTTAATAACAATAATAATCACAAAAAGAATCTTACCTCTGTGATTTTTTATAAAAAGGTACATAGGTAGATGGTTTAGAAAATCAGCACATGAAAGTTCTAATTTTCATTTACAGTTCACCTAACTGGAGTGGGTTGGAACATTGTTTGCACTCATAGCAAAGAGGATACCCTCCCAAATGAGCTATCTTGCAGGCCCAAATAGCTTCAAGTTAAAGCCATAGGTATAGGCATTTTAGCTTTCTATTTTTAAAGATTAATTTCTTTATCTTGCAAGTCACAATTCAAAGAGAATATTTGGTATACAGAATGTAATCTCTAATCCTTGGGATGTATTATGATTTTGATCCTAGCTCTAAAAGCTGGTTTTATCTCAGTGTAGCTCTGTAAAAATAAAATATGATGTATGTATCTAACATATTTATTTATTATGATCTATTTATATCACTTTTCTTTTAAGAATTCTCATTATATATTATTTAAAACTATTTATTTATTTATTCCCTTTTGTTGTCCTTGTTGTTTTATTGTTGTGCTTATTATTGTTGTAGTTATTGATATCATTGTTGTTGGATAGGACATAGAGAAATGGAGAGAGGAGGGGAAGACAGAGAAGGGGAAAGAAAGACACCTGCGGACCTGCTTCACCGCTTGTGAAGCGACCCCCCCCTGCAGGTGGGGAGCCAGGGTCTTGAACAGGGATCCTTACACCTGTCCTTAAGCTTTGGCCACCCGCACTTAACCCGCTGAGCTACTGCTTGACTCCTCACATTATCTTTTTTATATTAACTTTTTTTCTACAGAAAGAAATAGATATATTAGCTATTTGAACAGCTTCATGAATACTAGTGTGTTATAATGTCAGTTCTGTTACTGCCATGACTATTTAGAATCAGTAAAAATATACCCTTTCTTGATTTTACCACAGTTTTTATGACGTAGTCTTTCAAAAAGTAGAGAAGGAAAGTATGAAGACCATATTGAAAAAGGATTTGCAGAGTAAAAAACAAAAGCTGTGCTCAGTGTTGAGTTAACAACCACTGAGTTTTTATGTAAGAGGATCAAATGGTTTTATATGAAGAGGGTGCAATTTAAATGCTGGAATATTACTTAGCTTTAAAAAATGATGAAGTAATCTCTTTTGCATCATCTTGGATGGAACTTGAAAACATGTTAAGTGAAATAAGCTAAAAAGAGAAGGTAACTACTAAATGACTTCACTTATAAGTAGGAATTAATAAACAGGGACAAGGAAAGAAAACAAAAAATGAAATGTGGACTGGAAATAGTGTATTGCACAAAAGTAAAGGACTCTAAGGAAGGAGGAAGAGGGAGGAATGAAAGAGAACTGTGGGGTCCTTGTGCATAACAGAAATTATACTCATGTGTCAATGGCTGCACTATAAATTATCAACTGCCCAATTAGAAAAAAGATTTTTTTTCTTATGTTTACTTTTAAATTTATTATATAGATTAATACAATGAGTTAAAAAACAGACTCTGAAGAAGGGCAGTGAGGGTGCTTGGGGGAGCTTTGGATTCCTGGTACATGATGGTGGAAAGTGACCTAAGTCAGGGTGAAAATGTTTTACAGATGCCTGTCATGGGGAGATGAAAAATTGTATCCATGTGACATCAATTTTACTGTAAACAATTCCCCCTCCAATAAAATTATAAAAGCAGGGGATGACATTTTGAAGCACATTTTCTGTTCTACAAATGACACAGGCTACACTGCATTATTCTTTTTTCTTTTTTTTTTTTTTAATTTTTAGTGATATACAGAGGAGTTTAATGTATTGGTGTGTATGTGAGACTCTGCGTCACTCCAGGAAGTTCACCCTGCAACTTGGAAAAGCACACAGTTTTATTCTGGTTACATTGCAGTCCCCAAAAGGGGGTGGGGGAACAGACCAGATGGATTTATCTCATTACTTCAAAGTAAGCAGGAAATAGACAAAAACAGTCTTTCACATAGTTACAATACATGCCCCGATCCTTGGTACAGGCAGAGATGGGGAGACTTAGTATGTACCAGTGCCAGGCCAGCTGGATTCCTCCCTAGTCAACTTCAAGCACCATTGCCTTGGGCCTACTAGTTTAGGAATGTGGAGGGAGGAGGTACAGTAGCTGCAGTCACTGATTGCTGTAAGGCCCATCAGGCACAGAGCACATACAGACTTGAGCTATATATATGTCCCTATATCACAAAGGAAATACAAATCTCTACCAGGCACATAGACTGAAATACCTACATAGGGTGAATCCCACAATCCATAATCTTTATGGATTATCACATGACCACTGGAGATTAAACAAACCTGGTCAAGGAGTTGATCAAGCATGGACCAAACAGGAGGCCAAGCATTAACAAAGGGATGGTACAGACTTGGGAGAAAAAAGCATCATTACAGAAGCAGAGGCTGCAAGGTTAAGGGGTGTAACTAGTATCTCTTAAGAAAGAACAGATTAGTATTTTTTATCGAGATTACTGTATATTTTAGGTTTGCAATTTCCCCCCTCTTCAGATTATTTTCAAGTCACTCATACCACCAAAGTCTCAGTCTTACTTTAGATAAATTCCTTAACTCCCTCTCCTATTCTCCCCAGTCCCTTTACCCCCTTTACAAACTCAGTTTGGCATCAACATCTCACCAGTCTGTTTGTTTGACTTTGCTTCTTTGCTTGCTCTTTCTTCTCCTTCTCCTTCTCCTTCTCCTTCTCCTTCTCCTTCTCCTTCTCCTTCTCCTTCTCCTTCTCCTTCTCCTTCTCCTTCTCCTTCTCCTTCTCCTTCTCCTTCTCCTTCTCCTTCTCCTTCTCCTTCTCCTTCTCCTTCTCCTTCTCCTTCTCCTTCTCCTTCTCCTTCTTCTTCTTCTTCTTCTTCTTCTTCTTCTTCTTCTTCTTCTTCTTCTTCTTCTTCTTTGTCTTCTTGTCATCTGCATGAGTGAGAGCATCTGGTTTTTGACCATCTCATTGTAATTTCTTTTCAGATGACCCCCTCAAGCTCTTATTCATTTTATGGAAAAAAGGCAAGATCTCATCCTTTCTTACACCTAAGTAGTTTTCTCAGTATATAAGATATAGTTATTTCTAGGAATCGAGCGGTAGCATAGCAGGTTAAGCACATCGGGCGCAAGGACCAGAGTAAAGATCCAGGTTCAAGCCCCCCTGGCTCCTGGCTCCCCACCTGCAGGGAAGTCACTTCACAGGACATGAAGCAGGTCTGCAGCTGTATTTCACTCCCCCTCACTGTCTTCCCCTCCTTTCTCCATTTCTCTCTGTCCTATCCAACAACTACGACATCAATAACAACAACAAGAAAAAAACAAGGGCAACAAAAGGGAAAATAAATAATATAAAAAAGATATAGTTATTTCTAATAGCATTAAAATGATCTTCTACTACTAAATGTGGTTGGCTAGAATTTTGTTGAATATCTTAGTATCTCTGTTCATCAGATATATTGATTTTCAGGTCTATTTTTTTTATTGTGTCTCAGTCTGCTTCTTGTATTTGTGTAATGTTGGCTTCATAAAAGATGTTAGGGAGAGTTCCTGTGTCTTCAGTATTTTGGAAGAGCTTAAGGAGCATTGATAGTAGCTCTTCATTAAAGGTTTTGTAGAATTCATTTGTAAAGCCAACTGACCCTGGACTCTTATTTTGGAGGAGGATTTTTATTATTATTTCAATTCCTTTGGCTGTAATTTGTCTACTCATGTTGTCTGTATCCTGGTTTAGTCTTGGGAGGGTGTATGTTTCTAAAAATGTATTCATCTTTTCTAGATTTTCTAGTTTTGTGGTATATAGTTGTTCATAGAAGCTTCATGTGATGCTTTGGATTTCTGTGGTATCTTTGAATTTCTCTTATGATCCCTCCCCTTTTATTTATAAAATGATTTATTTGAGTGTTCCTTTGTTTCTAGTGAGCCTTACCTAGGGTTTGTCAATTTTTTTACCCTTTCAAAAAACCAGTTATTAGCTTCATTGATGTTTTGTATGGTTCTTTTGTTTTCAATGTTGTTAATTTCTGCTCTCATTTTTGTTATTTCACTCCTGCTTGTTTAAGGTTTCTTTTGTTATTATTTTTCTAAGTATTTCAGGTGTGAAGCCAGTTTTCTTATTTGAGTATATTCTTGTTTCTTGATGTGTGTCTGTATAGCAATGAATTTCCCTCTTAGTACTGCTTTAGCTGTGTCTCAAATATTCTGACAGCTTTTGTTTTTATTTTCATTTGTTTCCAGGAACATTTGAATTTCCTCTTTCACCCAGTAACTATTGAGTAATGTGTTGTTTATGTTCCATATTTTGGAAATATTCTCTAATATTTTTTTGCTGTTGGATATTAGGTCAAATCCACTGTGGTCTGAGAAGATGCTTGGGTTGATTTTGATGCTTCTAAATGTACTGATGTTCTCTTTTTGACCTAGCATGTCATCTGTTTATGAAAATATACCATGTGGAGTTCAGAAGAATGTAGACTTGAAATCCCCAACTCTTATTTTACTGCTATCTATGTAGTTCTTCAGGTGATGCCATATTTGTTTTACATATTTTTCTGCCCCTTCATTTGGAGCTATTTGTGATATGTACAAATCACTGCACTCATTACCAAAATCCTTTGCCATCCCTATATTTCCTCTCTATAACCAATATAATTCTCACAGAGTCTAAGTGAATGTTTGGTAACCAGTTTTTTGTTTAACTAGTATATTGGTCTAATCATTTATATTTCACATGAAGGTGAAATCATCTGGTGGTTGTCCTTTTTTTCTTATTAAGGAAAGACTAAACAAATGCGGTTATGTTAGATTAAAAAGCTTCTGCATAAAAAAACCAGACAAAACTTCTATAGGGGTAAAGAGGCAATCTTCATCATTTGAGAAATTATATTCACACATCTTACAAAGGATTAATGTTTTGAAATGTGTATTGTAATCATATAGCTCAACAACACAAAATCAAATAACCCAGTGGAAAATGTGGGCAAAAGACATAAATATATCCTTCTCTAAAGAAGACACTCAAGAGTAGAGCACAACAAGTCAAATGCAGGTGGTGAAAAGCACAAGGACCGGTGTAAGATCCTGGTTTGAGCCCCCGGCCCCCCACCTGCAGGAGAGTCACTCACAATTGATGAAGCAGGTGTGCAGATGTCTCTCTTTCTCTCTCCCTCTCTGTCTTCCTATCCTCTCTCCATTTCTCTCTGCCCTATCCAACAACAATGACATCAATAACAACAACAATAATAGCTACAACAATAAAACAAGTGCAACAAAAGGGAATAAATAATAAATGTTTTTTTTTAAAGAAGGCATATGTGAAACAATGTGTTTCACATCACTTGTCATTACAAAAATGCAAATTGAAACCACAGTAAAATACCATCTCATGCTAGTGACACTGGCCTACATCAAAAAAAAAAAAAGTGGAAAACACTGTTTTGTTAAGGATGTGCAATTATCCTAAATTTTAAAATTAAAAATTTTAAGATTTTGTTAACATGTCTCCCTTTATTTAAAAAATCTATTTATTAATGGGAGAAGAGGGAAAGAGAGAGCGAGCAAGAGAGAGAAAGAGAGAGGAGGGATTATACTCAGGACCTCAGTGCTATAGCCACTGTATCACCTCCAGTACTACTAAAATATCCTCTTTTCTATAATTTTATTGAAAGTATTTAAGATTCTAAAGTTAAATAGGATGGAAAAAATGCATTTAGTATTTTTGGATTTATATATACCTTGAAATGAAAATCTTCTAACTGGAACAAAGGAACATATAGCAGATAAAGGCTTGATTTAGAACCATTTTTCGAGTTTAGAAAAATTTCTGAGTTATTCAGATTGTGGATGTCCAGCTACTGGATAGTTTCACTCATATGTGGAGTATAGAGAACTGACACACATGAATTTGCAAAAAATCAAAAACAAACAAATGAAAAACCCACAAAAGCAAGTTGTTTCTAAGACTTGTGAGAACTATGGTGGTTATCTTTGAATGATGGGAGGGTGAGGAACTATACATTATAATCTTAAAATATTGTAATCCGGGAGTCGGGTGGTGGTGCAGTGGTTAAGCGCACGTGGCGCAAATCGCAAGGACTGGCCTAAGTATGCTGGTTTGAGCCCCTGGCTCCCCACCTGCAGGGGAGTCGCTTCATCTCTCTCTCCCCCTCTCTGTCTTCCCCTCCTCTCTCTGTCCTATCCAACAACGACGACATCAATACAATAATAATTACGACAATAAAAAAACAACAAGGGCAACAAAAGGGAATAAATAAATATTAAAAATATTATAACCCACAATTATTCACAAATAAAAATGGAAGAAAAAAAAGATTGTCAATATAGTTAATCTGAAGTCTACCAATTAATTAAACTCAATTAAATAAATTGAGTTTAATCTCTTTGCAGTGAAGGAGAACATATACCAAAGGAAATCATGAGGTATATTACTAAAAGGTATTAGAACAACAGACAGTAGAAGTTGGACTTTGACAAGTTATGAAGGGAATTCAGGAACCAGGAATTTGATCTGGGTTAGGTAATGTCTGGAAACATGCAGTATTTTATGACTACATATCTTAACAAATCTTTGTAAGAAGGAGAGCCTAGCTGTGGGAAAATAGTAATTGATAAGTTAATAACGTTCCTTCAATTAAGTTGAGATTATCTAAACATTTTTTAAAGCCAAAGTAACATTGACAACATATAACACAGGATAATATGAACATTAGTCATAGCTCATTTGTTCTGAATGAATGGACCATGAGTTACACCCCTGATTTCTTTAGTAAAGGGCTGTCTAACCATACTCTCAGCATTCTTCTCAGAGCATGTTTATTTATCAGTGACCTCCCTAGTATTTACATTTAGTGTAATCTAGTTAAGGGGAAAACTTTGTAAGTTATCAAGTGATGATTCCATTTTGCTCTTTCTTTGATTCATCTCTTTCTTCTTGATTTTACTCTACGTAGAAAAAAAAAAAAGTCTGTAACTTCTGTGTATTTCATCTTTGTTAGATAGCCAAATTCATCACTCTCAATTTCCACTTTCCACACCAAAGATAACACAATCCAGCTGAGATTTTTGCCTCTATATAATGAGGACCCACTTCCCTTTAGTTTTCAATATCGTTTCCCAATCTCTTCTGAACTCTTGTCAGAGATACTTCAGACATCTGTGTTCCTGCAGTTCTGTTTAGAATTACACAATGATTCTCAAAGATGACAGAAACTTTGTTAATAACATTTGCAAGGTTCTCTCTGCCAGATCTTTGACTTCCTTATTTCCATCAGTCCTCTGTTCCAAACATTCTAGGCCTTTTCTGTCATCCTCCTCACCATTTCCCTACTTTCTCTCCATGACCCAGTTCCAAAGCCATCTCTTCATTTCCAGGTATTTGTGAAAGCGACATTACATTCTTATCACCAACATTTTTCTTAGCTTTTGACCTATAGAGCTTTGTTGGCTAGACATGCCTTCCTTCATCTTGCTTCTGTTCCTTTTAGCATGGAAAACTATGCTGAGAGAAATTAAGGAAAACTTAATAAATGAAAAGACAATGTTATTCTGTCTTCAATTATCTTCTGGCTGAGGGCGATATGGTTAAAATAATAGGAAACAAATTGATTCTATGATATGTTAGAGAATGTAAGAATATAATAAAAGAAAGCCAGATATATAGATCAACAGAACAAAGTGAAATATCTGAAGTTAAACCTACACATATATGTTTTTACTTTTGAAAAACG
This sequence comes from Erinaceus europaeus, assembly GCF_950295315.1. Taxonomy (NCBI): domain Eukaryota; kingdom Metazoa; phylum Chordata; class Mammalia; order Eulipotyphla; family Erinaceidae; genus Erinaceus; species Erinaceus europaeus. The sequence goes on from NC_080162.1 coordinate 154,542,361, forward strand.
TCATGTTGTTACGCTAGTTCTATGGGTATCTGATAGTCTTCTCAACCAATGATATCTGAAAAACAATCAGTATGAGACTTCATACTATATTTAGCAATCCAATTTAAAAGTCAGTAAAATGTTTGAACAAATATTTCACCAAAGAAGGGAAATGACAAGAAATAAGAACAGAAAAGATGTTTATCTTCATGAGTCATTATAGGAAATGCAAATTAAGCCTATTGTGAGATACCAATAAATACCTCTTAGACTTGCTAAAATGAAAGAGGCTAAATATACCAAGTGGGGAAAAAATGTGGAACAGCTGGAAGTTCCTCTTACATTGCCCTTGGGAATACCAAATGATACAGTGAGTTTGAAACATGGTTTGTCGGTTTCTTTTAAATTAAGAAAGGGACACGGCAATCTCACTTGAAGGTGTTTATTCAGAGGAAATGAAAATACTCTTCACCAAGACTACTACTAGAATGATTATGACATCTTTATTGCAATAACCACTCCTTTGAAATAACCAAAAGATCCATCAACTGGAGAATGAATAAAAAATATATATAGTGTATCCATACAATGAGGTTGCACTCATAATAAACAAGGGAAAAGCAAGCATACCTGTAACACCCTGGATGAATTTCAAATGTATGTGCTAGCATGAGCCAGACAAATACAACTTTATTCTGTCTGAGTTCATTCATATTACATTCTAGAAGCTGCACAGGCCACCCTATAAATAAAACCATCTGAAATTGTGGTTGGAATCTCACTGAATATATGTATCACCTTGTTAGATCTTCAGATCAAACATCAGACCAGCCAGAATAAAATGATTTATTTTAGGGGGTGCGGTAGAAAAAAACAGCACCCGGATAGTTTAGATCAATTCAAAGCTTATCTTTCATAAAAGTGCCACACTGATCTTAGAATAACTCCAGTAAGTTTCTTGGAATCTGAGAGACTTGATGGCTGTGTGTGTGGTTATAAGAACTGAAATTTGATTTTATTATCTTACATGTTATTACAATTCTATTTTAAGTACCTTTCTAGGAATATTTTTGTTCTTGCATTACTTAATTTTATGTTTTCACTTGGTATTATAACAAAGTCTGATATGTACTTGATGAGGAAATTTTTTTATCATTTTGTTGGGGGGTTATTGGTTAACAGTACACTTATTGATACATGGGTACAATTTCTCATCTCCCTGTGAAATATATCTGCAAATCATTCTTACTGCCAAGTGGAGTCCTTTTCCACTATCATGCACCAAAAACCAAGTACCCTTCCTCTCCACCTCCTCCTTTCTCCTCCTTCCCCAGAGTCCTTTGCTTTGGTGCAATATAATCACACCAAATCCAAGTTGAGGCATCATTTTCTGTTGTTAACACTTCATTTCACCCGTTCTAAGGGACAGATTTGGCTGCTTTCAGGCTGGCAGTGGCATGGCCTTTCTGGTACAATGCCACCCTCTTTCCTCACTGTTATACCCTAGCAGGAGTCTAACTCTGGCCAACTATCTTTTAAGATACGTGACACAAAGAAGGCTTTGAGGATATTTCCTTTTGCTGTTCAATTCTAGATGAAATCTGTAAGATGTAAAGAAGGATCCTGACTTTGAAAATAACCAAGCTTGTTCTTCAGTAGGCACTGGATGTTAAAAGCAGAGAAGTTCTGATACTCCTTGTACCCTCCAAGGTCTCCTAGGGAAAGACCCAGACATTCATGCTGAGAAATAGGTCAGTGAGGATGGGTGGGGGTGTTGTGCTGTGTACACAAGGGGTGGGGGCTCTGACTGGTGGGATCATAGTGGAAAGGGTCTCTTGTTTGACTTTAAGCAGGGCTATTGTTAAGATGCCTGATGTGTTTTGAAGTGATTCTGTAAACAGCAACTGCTGCCAATTAATCTGTTTGAGTTTTAGTTTGGTATTTCCTTTGCTAGCATGCTTTAAGAGGACAGGTTGTAGGTTTGTGTTCTAAAAAGCAAACTGTCAGCTGCCTTGCAAAGTGCACAGCGGTGTTCCCAAGCCAGAGGGTGTCCATCCTGGCGATGTGTCAGAGTCACCTAGTGAGCTCATAAAATAGCACTGTCTGCTCATCCTGCCATAATTCAACATCTCAGGAGGAGGGTATTGCGTTGATGTGTTGCTGGTTTCTTTTACAGCTCCCCAGGGGATTCTAATAGGCAGCCAGGTTCAGAATCATTATCTCTACCTTGAGGGCATCACATATCCACATATCATAGGAAAAACAGTCTTCTCTGGGTCTTATGTTTCTTTTTCTGTCCATCCTCCTCCCCTAACAATCATCTTCAGTTTTCTATGAACCCTATTATACATCTCAAATATTTATTTATTATGAAAAAGAGGGAATGTGAAGAGAGGGAGGGAGAGAGAAGACTAGAACACGCTGGCATAAGGTGATTGAACCTGTGATCTCTGGGAACTCAGACATGCAAACCAGTTGGCCCTGTATCATGCTGAGTCTAAATCCTTTTATCTCAACTCTGCCTTTATCTGTCATGAAAAATGTGTCAGCTACTATTAAGGCTTTTGCTTTCTTAATGAGGTGTTATAAATGTTTGTGTTCTGGTGCTGAAGACATAGAAGAAAAGAAAGTGCCATTTTTCCTTCTAATTCTCAGAGAACTGTGTCATTTGACTCCCTCTTTGACACCAGGGTGCTCATACCTCAGTACTGCCCTTCAGTTGTAATTAGTGTGGCAAAGATTCATGGTTGGCCAGCACTTGGCTTTGAAAACTCAATAGGAATTATGTGACATTTAGCCAAGAAAGAAATATCCCCAAACTAAACAATATCAAAGAAACATATCTGTGTTTACTCACAGAAAAGCATAGAAGCCCGAAGAGGTGGCACAGTGGATAAAGCATTGGATGCTCAAGTAGAAAAGTTCAGTTATTTAGCAGACTAAGCCAAACAAGCCTAAAGAAGACCTACAATACAGTAATTTTTAAATTAAAAATCAAAGAAGCAAAAACAAACTCTGAGACTCTAATACAAATCTGCAGTTACCAAAATGATATTTATTTTTAGGATTTATTTTATTTATTACATATGAGAGAGTTTTGCATGATCTAGACTTAGACATAGAAGGATAGAGAAAAACAAGAACATCACTCTTTATATGTAGTGCTGAGGATCAAGTCACATTTCTCAGGCACGTAAATCTAATTCTGTAGCTGTTGAGTTACTTTGCCAGTCACAAAATTATATTTATTTTTAAGAGTCAGGATGAAACTAAATGCTTTGGAGATAGGAGACAGGCATATAAAGGGCAAAATTGCAGGAGCTTATGACTGTATGGATAGGAGCTGGCAAGAGACATTAGGTGACTCGTGTGAATAATGATACTGTCCACTACAGAGAACTCTAATAAATATTGAGTTACAGGTGCCTACAGGACATGAAATCAGCCTGCCCCTTTGTAACTGAAAATGCAGGCCTGATCTGGAAGAATAAATCAGAGTCATCAAAAGATAGAGACTTAAAGCAGTTAGAGAGATTATGTAATAGTCCTTGTTAGCAGCATCTTCGAAGCAATTCAAGTGGAAAGCACAGTTAACATCCAAGCAAATACTTGGAAAGGATGAACTCAGAAGAATCTGCTGTGTGTCTGGAGCTTGAATGCAGTGCCTGACTGGCAGGAGAAATAACTAGTGACAGAAATAGAAGAGGCAGGCGGAGGTGGGTTGGTGATGCATGAAAATAGATATCTTTAATGTAGCCCAGAAATGGAAAGTTTCCTAACTACTGGGATTTTTTTTTTCTCCCATGTGCTTTCTAGATGTATCTCTAAAATTATCTACTTTCTGTCACAAAAAATTGGACACTTATAAGTGATTAGAAATTAATATGGACACTGGCCCTACAGGCCGTCTCCCTCAATAAAAGTTTAAATCCCCTGAGATTCCATTGCTCTATCACTTGCAGATATAACTGAGTCTTAAAACAGGGCAATTCTGAGGTGTTATGCCCCGTTTGTCCTGCAGGTGGCATTGTTAACTCACACTGCTGCCCTTGACTAGTCACTCAGTGGAGCCCAGGATATCCCATACTGTCTAGATGTCTCTTCTGTCCAGCACATGCCCAGTGGGGCAAACTTGAGAACAGACCATAGTAAAATGAGGGAGGCATTTCTATTTCAGTAAGAGTATTAGTTTGGTAAAGAGGAAAAACTACATATAAAGTCAGAGGAAGACATATCTGGATTTTGGTAATATATTCCCAGATGATTTTTAGCATACAGCAAAACATCTGGGCTAGGTTTTCCTTTTCTAATTTCCAACAACTCTTACTAGAAAATTAAAATTTTAATGAGAATCTCTGGACTGGTTCAAAATCACGTGTGGATGTACACATTTACCAGGTAAAGTGACTGTGGTCATCCTTTATAGTGTCTTCTGAATAACAATGCTTTCTGAGTTTTGTTTGCTTTGCTTTGCAATCACTCATTACTCTGATTAAAGGACAGGCAGATATCCAGGAGTGTTGTTTATATGGCTGTGTGATTTTCTCCCATTTTGAATTTGGCTGTTACTTCTATCATCACCATCTTGATTTTTTTTTTTTTTCTTTTCTGTTTCAAGGGATCTTAGTTTAGAACCATTCACTGAAATGGTTGAGTCAAAAGAGATGGCATATTAAGTCATATACACATTTTTATGAGTGTGAAAAATTATAAATGGAGAGAGTAGAATGGGCAATAGTAAAGTGTTACTGCTAGTAATTACTGGGTGGTAGGGTTTTTAAAATTTAATACATCACTTTATTGGGGGGGAAATGTTGATATACAAGATTGTTGGTGTCACATGTATACTATTTCATGATAAATGTCAACATGTCACCCCCCTAATTTCTCTTCTATTTGCATCATAGGACATTGATTTTAAAACAATATTTTGTTTATTTACTAATCAGAAAGGTAGAAGGAGAGAGAGAAAAAAACAGACATCACTCTGGTACATATGCTGTCGGGGCTTGAACTCAGGACCTCATGCTTGAGAGCTCAATGCTTTATCCACTGCATCACCTCCTGGACCATGATGCTGATTTTTTAAAAAATTTATTTATTATTGTATAAAGACAGAGAGAAATTGAGAAGGTAGGAGGACATACTGAGTAAGATAGACAGTAAAACACCTGCAGCATTGCGTTACCACTCATGAAAGTTTCCGCCTGCACATGGGGACCAGGGCCGTGAACCTGCCTTTATACAATGTAATGTGTATGCTTAACCAGGTGTGCCACTTCCTGTTCCTCTGAACATTTATTTTTCACTTCAGCTCTCTTTCTTTAAAAAAAAAAATCTAAAATTGACATATGACATTATATTGGAATCAGCTGTCCAACCTGTAATATAACCTATTTCATTATATTGGAATCAGCTGTACAACCATCATATTGGAATCAGATGTACAACCTATTCCATTATATTGGAATCAGCTGTACAACCAATCAGAATTGGGGCCGGGTGGTGGTGCACCTGGTTGAGTGCAAATGTTAACCTGATCAGCATAATGACTTGGTATTTGTATATACTGTAAGATGACCACTACAATCATTCTAGTTACTGTCCATTATCGTATATACTTCTCATCACTGGGAAATATTTAGTTTTTGAAAATTTTGTATTCTTTAAAATTTCTTCAAGACAAATATCATTTTAGAGTTTTATTGAAATACAGGTTGGATACCATAAAGATCACCCATTTAGAAAAAATATACATCCTTTTTTGGCTGGCTCTTTATAATGTTTGTTTGTTTGTTTATTTTTGCCTCCAGGGTTATTGCTGGGGCTCGGTGCCTGCACCAGGAATCCACTGCTCTTGGAGGCTATTTTTTTCTCCTTTTTTGTTGCCCTTGTCTTATCATTGTGGTTATTATTATTGTTGTTATTGACATAGTTGTTGTTGAATAGGATAGAGAGAAATGGAGAGAGGAGGGGAAGACAGAGAGGGGGAGAGAAAGACAGACACCTGCAGACCTACTTCACCACTTGTGAGGCGACCACCCTGGAGGTAGGGAGCCAAGGTTCTTGAACAGTACTCCTTACAGACCTTGTCCTTCGTGCCATGTGCGCTTAACCTGCTGCACTACCACCCAACCCTCTTATTTTTTATTTTTATGAAAGAGAGAAAGGGGGGGGAGGCTGATAAAAGTGACAGGAGTAACAATGATCTCTGACATATATGTTACCAGGGATCAAACCTGAGACCTCATGAATGCAAGCCCTGTGCTCTGTTGTTGAGCTGTCTTCCCAACCCTCATTTTTTGATCTTTTAAAATGTCATCACTTCATTAAAAATCATGGGAAAGTCAGGCTAAACAAAATTGAGTGTCACAGAGCCATTGCCTTTCCTGTTCTTTTTGTATTATGGAAAAGGTGACATGTATGGGGTCTTAAAGGATTTTGGAGATGAAGTTTTATTTAGGTTCAAATAGCAGTTTTTAAAACCAAATCAAGTTTTAGCTTCAAAATTGTCTTCTTCCTTCTTTTGAATTTCCAGGATTCTGAGGTTGTATCTGATGAAGAACAGTCCCATGTGCCTTTGTTCCAATAGAGCAGTGTGTTTGATTTAAAAATTTGTTTGTTTTTTGGTTTAGTTTGAAACTTTTGCAGTCCTAACCTTAAACTTGTTCAAAGATTGATTATAGCTGTGGCTTGGAAAAATCCCAAGAACAATTTCCTATGAGATTGTGCTGTTTCTTTTTTAGGAGAGAAAGTGACCATATAATAGAATTTGATGATGTCCTCATTCTGCAATAATACATAAATTAAAAGTAAAAGAGGCATTCCACTAAAGCATGTAAACTGTTCAAATAACACTTTTGAAAGACAAGCAAAGGTTGAAAAGGATAGCCCAGAGGTTGAGCATAGTATTTGCAAGCCTGAGGCCCCTTTGGCCTAACATTCAGCCTTTCTCACCATCATTTGCTAGCACTGAATGGTGATTTGATCTCTTTATCCCTTGTCCTCTAACTTCTCTCTCATTCACGAAATTAAATAACTAACTAACTAAATAAATAAACTATATCTTTAAAACACAAGTAAGTAATTAGTTGAGGAAAATATAAGTATAACTTTATTTTTTCAGTCAATACCAGCATTGTGAAAAAATTAATTTCTTTATTGGGGGATTAATGGTTTACAGTTTATAGTAAAATACATGTGTAACATTTCCCAGTTTTAGTGTTTTCCCTTCTGATCCTGTTTTTCAACTTCTGTATATGAGTGAGATCATCCCATATGCATCTTTTTGTTTTGAATTATCTCACTTAACTTCAAGCTCCATCCAAGATGGGGTGAAGAAGGCGAATTCACCATTTTTTTCCCCAAAATTTTATTTATAAAATGGAAACACTAACAAGACCATAGGATGGGGGGGTACAATTTCCACCACCAGGATTCCATATCCCATTACCTCCCCTGATAGCTTTCCTATTCTTTAACCCTCTGGAAGTATGGACCCAGGGTCATTATGAGGTGCAGAAGGTGGAAGGTCTGGCTTCTGTAAAGCTCAGGCAAAAACTAATGCAGTCATGGGTCCTTTGGAATATATCTGAAATAGACCTAAAAGCTGTTTCCAAAATGGAGACCCCAAATCTTCTTCTGCAATATTCCAGCCTTTAGGTTCGTGATTAGTCAACAATTTGTATGGCTTTATATGTTAATTCTTTTTTTAGCCACCAGGTTCCAGATGCTATAATGTCAACTGGACTTCCCTGGGCAGATGACCCCACCAATGTGTCTTGGAGCCCTGGTTCCCCAGAGCTCTGCCCCATTAGGGAAAGAGAAAGACAGGCTGGGAGTATGGATCGACCTGTCAATGCTGAGTAGTATTCCATTGTGTATATATACCACAACTTGCTCAGCCACTCATCTGTTGTTGAACATCTGGGTTGCTTACAGGTTTTGGCTGTTACAAATTGTGCTGCTATGCACATAGGTATACACAAGTCTTTTTGGATAGGTTTGGTTCCTTAGGATATATCCCCAGGAGAGGAACAGCAGGGTCATAGGGAAGGTCCACTTCTAGCCTTCTGAGAGTTCTCCAGACTGCTCTCCACAGGGGCTGGACCAATTGACATTCCCACCAGCAATGCAGGAGGGTTCCTTTGTCCCCACAACCTCTCCAACATTTGTTGCTGCTACCTTTTCTGATGTATGACATTCTCACAGGAGTGAAGTAGTATCTCATTGTTGTTTTTATTTGCATTTCTCTGACATTCAATGACTTTGAGCATTTTTATTATGTTTATTGGCCTTTTAGATCTCTTCTATGGAGAATATTCTGTTCATATCCTCTCTCCACTTTTGGATGGGGTCATTTGTTTTTTGTTGTTGTTGTTGGTGGTGGTGAGTTTGTGAGCTCGTTACATATTTTGATTATTAGCCTATTGTCTGCTGTATGACATATAAAGATCTTCTCCCATTCTCTAAGGGCTCTCTTTGTTTGGGATGATTTCTTTTGCTGTGCAGAAGCTTTTTAATCTGATTTAGTCTCACTAGTTTATTTCTGATTTATTCTTCTTTGTAACTGGATTTATTTCAGTGAAGATGTCTTTAAGATTTATATGGAAATGAGCTCTGCCAGTATTTTCCTCTAAGTATTTGACAGTTTCTGGTCTAACATCCAAGTCTTTGATCCCTTTGTAATTTACTTTTGTGATTGGTGAGATATAGTGGTTCAGTTTCATTATTCTGCATGTTTCAACCCAAATTTTCCAACACCATTTGTTGAAGAGACTCTCTTTTCCCCATTTAATAGTCTGGGTGCCCTTGTCAAAGATTAGATGTCCATAGATGTGGGGTCCTTAGTAGGAAGATTTGCCTAAAGCTTGATAATTTTTTTAAAAAATCTATCTATATATATAAAATCAAATACATAATTTTATTTAAATGATTATTTATTTTTATTTGTTTTAATGAAAGATACAAAGAAAAGATACAAAGAAAGAGAGGGAGACAGAAAGATAGGTATAGAGCTAAAGAGAGAGAGAACCAGAGTCCAGAGTACTGTGCACCTCTGGTTTATATTGGTGCTGGGGGTTGAATCTGTGTCCTTACAGCCTCAGGCATAAATGTCTTTTCCATAACCATTATGTTGTATCCCCAGACCTTTGGTCAGAATTATAACCAATGGTATAATTTCAGTCATAACTTGAGAATCAGTATAAGCTAGGTGGCATATGCTTGTGAAATGGCCAGTCACCAAAGATGATGCCACACATGAGGAGCATGCCCTTTTCCTGATGAAAAAGGTTTGTCATATATTTCAGTTATGTGCTTTTAAGTGTTTCTCCACAGGTCTGAGCTTAGCAGGGTTTCTAACATGAAGCTAGCTTTTTGACTCCAAAATTCTCTTGAAATAGCCTTGGAGATTTTCCTTTTCAATTCTTTATTTTCACCTTGTAGCATCATAGAATTTTCCAGTTTCTTTCAGTTTATAATAATAGTAATAATAATAATTTAAAAAATCTATTTCAGTCTTGCTTGCACTTTAAATGCTTCTCCTCTCACAATTTTCACGATTACCTCTGGTCAGGATTTACAAGGGCACAAGGTGCATTAAACCATGAATCTAAAAATTTCCCAGGTAACATTTGACTCCTATGGATGAAGGGAAGTGAAGGGATTCAATTTGTGGTCACAAGAGGATCTCTGAATAATGTTAGTTTCCATGTTTATAAAAGCATGGCATGTAGATATTGAAGAGAATCTAAGAATAGTCTATTTCAGTCCTTCCATATGTATTTTTTGTTGTTGAAATTAAGAAATAAATAAATTAATCAATTTTATGAAAAATTAGAAGGCAAGTTCTTGGCGACCCAAGGTGAAATCTTTTTAGAGCTGCATTTTTGTGCCATGACTACTAGACCATGCTGACTGCATACGCAACTTGATAAAGAGAAAATTTTACTTTCAACATGTAGCTTTATGTTATTATGATTGCTAATACAATTGGAAAGAAATGAATTCACAATTTATAAGAATACCTTGTTTTAGCATTTCTTTAGACACATCAAAGATATTTAAAATGCTTTTCTCATCCTATTTATTACTTTAAATTTTTCATAAATTTATGCAGCTTTAAATTATCATTGGTGAGAGTTGTTCTCAGAAAAAAAAATTACCAACTGCTGTAGATAATTCCATCCATAGATAATGAGACTCAGGTAGCAATGAAGAACAATAAATCTTCTTCTACATTTCCTTTAATGCCAGTTATTGTATAGAATCATTTTTTTCTTTTTTTAATTGTTGTAGTTATTATTGCTGTTGTTATTGATGTCGTTGTTGCATAGGAAAGAGAGAAATGGAGAGAGGAGGGGAAGACAGAGGGATGAGAGAAAGACAGACACCTGCAGACCTGCTTCACTGCTTGTGAAGCAACGCCCCTGCAGGTGGGGAGCTGGGGCTCGAACTGGTATCCTTACTCCAGTCCTTGTGCTTTGCGCCACCTGCGGTTTACCCGCTGCAGTACTGCCCGACTCCCTAGAAACATTTTTTTTTCTATTCCCTTTAGTAACTTAAATACTTTCTGTTTATCTTTGGTTTTCTATAGTTTCAATATGTCATGTTTAGATTGGGGGAAGTCAACCTGCTTGATTTTTTTTTTAACTTCATGCATCTATAGATTGATAATTGACACTAATATTGGAAACATTTTAGCTGTTATTTCTATAAATATTTTTCCTACCTATTTATGTTTTTATCCCGCTGGTGTTTTCATTATACACACATTATAACTTTTTATATCTCATTTATAAAAAGGAAACATTGGCAAAACCATAGGATAAGAGGGGTACAGCTTTGCACAGTTCCCACCACCAGATCTCTGTACCCCATCCCCTCCACTGATAGTTTTCCTATTCTTTAACCCTCTGGGAGTATGGACCCAAGATCATGTGGGATGCAGAAGGTTGAAGTTCTGGCTTCTGTAGTTGCTTCTCCACTGAACATGGGCGTTGACAGGTCGCTCCATACTCCCAGTCTGTCTCTCTCTTTTCCTAGTGGGGAAGAGCTCTGGGGAGGCAGAGCTCCAAGGCATATTGGTGGGGTTGTCTGTCCAGGGAAGTCTGGTAGCATCCTGCTAGCATCTGGAACCTGGTGGCTGAAAAGAGTGTTAACATACAAAGCCAAACAAACTGTTGAACAATCATGGACTTAAAGGCTGGAATAGTGCAGATGAAGTGTTGGGGGGTCCTACATTTTGTAGATAGCTAATAGGCATATTTTAGTTATATTTCAAAGGCCTGTAGCTATACTAGTGTTTTTTTTTTTTTTTTTTTTGTCTGAGCATGAAATCTGATATGCAGGTGGATCCTAATTATTGTCTGGGGAGATAATGTCATGTCTGGAAAAAGGACCAGAAAGCTGGATCAGGGAAGAGAGTAGCTCCCTAATATGGGAAAGGGGTATAAATATTATTGACTATAAACCCCATCGATTTGATGTGCTCTGGAGCCCATAATTATCTTAGGAGCCTGTGTGACCTCTGCATCTCTTTAGATCCGAGCTAACATTCTGTGGTCATGAGTAGGAATGTTTCATGCTATCTATTTATTTATTTATTTATTTTTAGTATTCTTTCTCTTTTTTATATTTATTTATTTTCCCTTTTGTTTCCCTTGTTTTTTTTATTGTTGTTGTTGTAGTTATTATTGTTGTTATTGATGTCATCATTGTTGGATAGGACAGAGAGAAATGGAGAGAGGAGGGGAGACAGAGGGGGAAGAGAAAGACAGACACCTGCAGACCTGCTTCACCTCCTGTGAAGCGACTCCCCTGCAGGTGGGAGCCAGATGCTCAAATTCGGATCCTTATGCTGGTCCTTGAGCTTTGTGCCACGTGCGCTTAACCCGGTGGGCTTTCGCCCAACTCCCACAGGTATAGTTTCTTATATCCCCATAGTAAGTGTCAGCATAACTCACTCCACTAAATTGTCTGTTTTCTTTCTCTGTCTTAGGACACCAGGTCCCCAACCCTTGTTCTGCCCCAGTCTGCCTCCCCTTCAGAGATCTTGGCTGTGCTGAAATTAACCAGAGCTAATGAATTCATTTGGTGTCTAGGTGTATAAACCTTTCTAGCTTAACCTCTTTCAGATGGTTTGCATTTTTTTAGACTTCCTAATTAACTACTTTTTTTTTAAGTATTTAATTTCTTTACTTTGTATAGAGTTAGAGAAATTGAAAGGCAAGAGGGAGGCTGTTGGGGGGGGGATACCTGAAGCCCTGCTTTACTTCTCCTGAAATATCCATTTTTTTCAACAATTCTAGATTATTTTAGATTTACAGTCTAAGCTACCACTTGGACTGTGAATATCACATTTTTATTAGTGTCCACTTATATACTCATTAAATATTTTTGTGTCTTACTTTGTTTCTCCTATAATCTCAAAACTAAAATTACCAAATGTGGGCAGGGGTAGATAGCATAATGGTTATGCAAAAAGTCTCTCATGTTTGAGGCTCCAAAGTTGCAGGTTCAATCCCATTATACCACCATAAGCCAGAGCTGATTAGTGCTTTGCTAAAAATAAACAAATATACTTTATTTATCAATAATAGATAATAATAATAACAACAACAATAAATTTCCCACCTCTTTCATCTTGCATATTAGCCCTTAAGTTTGTCTTCCTCCGTATTCTTTTCTCATGTGTGCCTTCCTTCACTATGTGACATCTGCAGTTGCTACCTGACAGGCTATTCTGCCACATTTCTTCCCCTAACTAGTTTATTCTTTTTATATCTTTCAGATTTATCTTCCTTTTTTATTAATAAACAATTGCTCTATGCCACCTACAGAGATCTAACCATATTTTCTACTTTCTCATTCTCAGGGTACTCTGTAATCTAACCTGTCAATCTTCTCTTTCTACTTTTATCATGCATATAATTCCTTTTAGAGGTTAGTTCTTTTTCTGCTGTGATTTATACTGTTTTTCCCATCACAGTCTTTTTCTCACATTCCCCTCTCTACAAGGGTTCCTCAAGATACAAACTAAGATTATTTTAACACACTTCCTGACAACTTCAGTTCATAGTGATCTGTCACTTTAAGCAGCTAAAACCCTCAGCTGTATCCCACAGTGTAGAGTACATTAATGCAGTCATCTGCTGTGGATTTTCACATGTGGATGTCTTAATTTCCACAATTACTATGCACTTTGGGATAATAGGGATCCTGATGTCTTTGACAGGTGCAGAAGTAGAATATGTTCAGCTGAAGTGGCAGGAATACTAAAAGGTTCAATTAAAATTTTAAGCTTGGAACTCATCTCTTGGGTTACAATAACTCTACAGAAACTATCCATTGAATTTGAGAGTTGGCCATAATTTCTTTTTGTATTTAAAAGGGATTAAGATGCTAAAGAAGGCTATGATGAAAACATAAAAGATACATGAATTATGAAGTCAAGGAAGAAAACTGTTTAACTTCTCTATAGCCATAAGGAGGCTTGTTGGTGATCAAGCCTTGCCATTATCTGAAGATAAATTAAGAAATCAAATACACTCAACTGAAGTAATATTTAAAAGTCAACATTAATCAAAACCCAAGCTACATCTCTTTTTTATTTTACACGCAACTGTAAAAGAATGGGCTACAGAATAAAACAACCCTTTATCTTTAGCTTTTAATTTACAGTCTCAAAATTTAGTCATTAATGTATTATTGGTTAGATGCTGATCTTCACAAACCAACTGGAAACAATAGTCACAATGTGCTAGACTATTAACTAGTGCCATCTTTTCCTCTGAAGCCACTTGAAATGTTGTAACCAGTTAGGAAAAAGAACACATTTATGTAAAAACGGTCCCAGAATAACATATATAAGGAACAATTACACATATGTACTATTTTTTTTTAAATTTTTTATTTAAGAAAGGATTAGTGAACAAAAGCATAAGGTAGGAGGGGTACAACTCCACACAATTCCCAACACCCAATCCCCATAACCCACCCCCTCCCATGGTAGCTTTCCCATTCTCTATCCCTCTGGGAGCATGGACCCAGGGTCGTTGAGGGTTGCAGAAGGTGGAAGGTCTGGCTTCTGTAATTGCTTCCCCGCTGAACATGGGCGTTGACTGGTCGGTCCATACCCCCAGTCTGCCTCTCTCTTTCCCTAGTAGGGTGTGACTCTGGGGAAGCTGAGCTCCAGGACACATTGGTGGGGTCTTCAATCCAGGGAAGCCTAGCCAGCATCCTGGTGGCATCTGGAACCTGGTGATTGAAAAGAGAGTTAACATATGAAGCCAAACAATTTGTTGAGCAATCATGGATCCCAAGCTTGGAATAGTGGAGAGGAAGTGTTAGGGAGGTACTCACTGCAAACTCTAGTGTAGTCCTGCTTTCAGGTATATATTTTGCAGTAGTTTATGGATACGTGTGAACATAAGCTCTCTCTCACAGAAACTGGTGTATATCTAGGTTTGGGGACTTTGTTGGAAAGTGAACTACCTGAGATGAAATTAGAGTGTACTATTAAAGGAAAGGTATCACCCGAGTAATGAAACTGAAGGGTTGTCATTCCACACGTGAAGTCCCTGGATACATTCTGAGGTGAAGCATGTTGAGGTAGCAATCGTTGCTTTGGTTAGGTTGTGATCGGCAGATGCAATGTTATTTGGTTTGGATTGGGAGATGCATACGGGAAAGTGGGCCCTATCCAAGGGTTCCAGGACTGGGGGAAGTAGGGGCTCTATAGTGAAGATGTGAGGTTCCTGCTGTCTTAGGGTTCAAAAAGACAATCAATAGTTAATATTATCATCACATTATTTGTTAATTGGGTTAACTTTGAAAAGTCCCTTTGTTATGGTTTGCTGTACAGTACCCAGTATCTTGTATATATAGCTGTGCTATTGGAAGCTTCTAATCTACTTGGTCTAGGCTTTTGAGAGAGTCCGCATATCAAATACGTAGCCTATATATTAAAAAGATTCAGTTTGTGTTTTGAGAAACTTTGAGACATACAGTTGATTTCCCCCTCTCATATTAATTAGCTACTGATTTATATGTCTACATTTTGCTAGGAGTGTACATAAACACCATTCCCACCGCCAAAGGACTGTGACCCATCCCTCCCGCCCACTCCCACCCCCCACTGGCCCAGGAAGCTACATGCCTACCCCTCACCACTGGGTTTTTACTTTGGTGCCCTACTTACAATTTGATCAGGTCCTGCTTTTAGTTTCCCTTTCAGATCTTCTTAGTCAGCTTCTGTTGATGAGTGGGATCATCCCATACTCATCTTTATCTTTCTGACTTAGTTCACTTAACATAATTCCTTCTAGCTCTGTCCAAGATGGGTCAGAGAAGGTGGGTTCATTGTTCATGATAGCTGCATAGTATTCCATTGTGTATATATACCACAGCTTTCTCAGCCACTCATCTGGTGTTGAGCACCTGGGTTGCTTCCAGGTTTTAGCTATTATGAATTGTGCTGCTATGAACATAGGAGTACACACCTCTTTTTGGTTGGGTGTTATGGAGTCCTTGGGGTATAACCCCAGGAGAGGAATTATTGGGTCATATGGAAGGTCCATGTCTAGCCTTCTGAGAGTTTTCCAGACTGCTCTCCACAGAGGCTGTACCAATTTACATTCCCACCAGCAATGTAAAAGGGTTCCTCTGTCCCCACAGCCTCTCCAGCATTTGTTGCTGCTGTCCATTTTGATGTATGCCATTCTTACAGGAGTGAGGTGGTATCTTAGTGTTGTCTTGATTTGCATTTCTATGATAATCAGTGACCTAGAGCAGTTTTTCATATGTTTGTTAGCCTTTTGGATCTCCTCTGTGGTGAATGTTTTGTTCATTTCCTCTGCTCATTTTTGGATGGGGTCATTTGCTTTTTTGCGGCTAAGTTTGCTGAGCTCTTTATATATTTTGGTGATTAGTTTCTTGTCTGATGTCTGGCATGTGAAGATCTTCTCCCATTCTGTGAGGGGTCTCTCTGTTTGTTTAATAGTTTCTTTGGATGTGCAGAAGCTTTTCAATTTGATGTAGTCCCATTGGTTTGTTTCTGCTTTGGTCTTCCTTGCAATTGGGTTTGATTCATCAAAGATGTCCTTGAGCTGTATGTGGGAAAGTGTTTTACCAATGTTTTCCTCTAAGTATTTGATTGTTTCTGGTCTGACATCTAGGTCTTTGATCTATTTGGAGTTGATTTTTGTTTCTGGTGAGATAAAGTGGTTCAATTTCATTCTTCTGCATGTTACAACCCAGTTTTCCAAGCACCATTTATTAAAGAGAGCCTCCTTTTTCCATTTAATCCTTTGGGCCCCCTTATCAAAGATTAGATGCCCATAGGTGTTGGGATTTACTTCTGGGCTTTCAATTCTGTTCCACTGGTCTGTATGCCTATTTTTGTTCCAGTACCATGCTGTTTTGATGATGATGGCTTTATAATATAGTTTAAGGTCTGGGAGTGTGATGCCTCCATTTCTGTTTCTTTTCCTTAAGATGGTTTTGGCAATTCTAGGTGTTTTCAGGTTCCAGATAAATGATTGTAGTGTTTGTTCTATTCTCTTAAAGAAGCCTGGTGGAACTTTGATGGGTATTGCATTAAATTTGTATATGGCTCTGGGGAGAATATTCATTTTGATGATATTTATTCTTCCAATCCATGAGCATGGGATATCTTTCCATTTCTTGGTATCAGTTTCTATCTCCTTGAGTAGCGACTCATAGTTTTCAGTATACAAGTCTTTCACTTCTTTGGTCAACTTTATTCCTAGGTATTTGATTGATTTTGCTGATACAGTAAATGGGAGTGATTTCTGGATGTCTTCTTCTTCAGATTTAGTGTTTGCATAAAGAAATGCCACTGATTTTTGTACATTGATTTTGTAGCCTGATACCTTGCTATATTGCCTAACAACTTCCAGTAATTTTCTACTGGATTCTTTAGGTCTTTCTATGTATACTATCATATCATCTGCAAATAGTGTGAGCTTGACTTCTTCCCTTCCAATCTGTATCCCTTTGATTTCTTTCTCTTGCCTGATTGCTATGGCAAGAACTTCCAATAATATGTTGAAGAGTAACGGTGACAGTGGACAGCCCTGTCTAGTCCCTGATCTGAGGGGGAATGCTTTTAGCTTCTCTCCATTGAGTATGATGTTGGCTGTAGGTTTGCTATATATAGACTCCACTATCTTGAGGAATTTCCCATCTATTCCCATTTTCTGTAGAGTTTTGAGCATGAATGGGTGTTGGATTTTGTCAAAGGCTTTCTCTGCATCTATTGAGATAATCATGTGGTTTTTGGCTTTGCTTTTATTGATGTGATGAATGACATTTATTGATTTATGGATGTTGAACCAGCCTTGCATTCCTGGGATGAATCCCACTTGGTCATGATGAACAATCTTTTTGATGTGTTGCTGTATCCGGTTGGCCAAGATCTTGTTTAATATTTTGGCATCTATGTTCATCAGAGATATTGGTCTGTAGTTTTCCTTTTTTTTTCTGTCCCTATCAGCTTTAGGTATCAGGGTGATGTTGGCTTCATAAAAGGTGGAAGGGAGTATTCCTGTTTCTTCAATCTTATGGAATAGCTTAAGAAGTATGGGTATTAACTGTTTCCTGAAAGTTTTGTAGAATTCATTTGTGAAGTCATCTGGTCCAGGACTTTTGTTGTTGGGGAGATTCTTAATAACGGTTTCAATTTCTTTGTCTGTGATTGGTGCATTTGGATTTTGTAGTTCTTCTTGGTTCAGTTTTGGAAGTGCATAGGTTTCTAGGAATTGTTCCATTTCTTCCAGATTCTCTAGCTTGGTGGCATATAGTTCTTTATAGAAGTTTCGCAGAATTCTCTGGATTTCTGTGGTGTCATTTGTGATATCTCCTGCATCGTTTACAATTCTATTAATTTGAGTCTTCTCTCTTTTTTGTTTGGTGAGTCTGGCTAGGAGTTTGTCAATTTTGTTTAATCTTTCAAAGAACCAACATTTGGCTTCATTGATCTTTTGTATGGTTCTTTTATTTTCGATGTTGTTTATTTCTGCTCTAACTTTAGTGATTTCTGTCCTTATGGTTGCTTTAGGGTTCCTTTGTTCCTCTTCCTCTAAGTCCTTGAGGTGTGTAGTAAGGTCATTCATTTGGGCTTCTTCTTGGTGTTTAATATGTGATTGTATAGCTATAAGTTTCCCTCTCAGTACTGCTTTCGCTGTGTCCCAAATATTTTGATAGGTTGTGTCTTCATTTTCATTAGTTTCCAGGAACATTTGAATTTCCTGTTTGAGTGAGTCTCTGACCCAGTGGTTCTTAAGGAGCATGTTGTTTAGTTTCCAAATTCTATGTCTTTTAATAATTTTCCGTTTGTTGTTAAAAGTTAGTTTTACTCCACTGTGGTCTGAGAAGATACTTGGGATGATTTCAATGCTCTTGAATTTATTGATGCTGTCTTTGTGGCCTAACATGTGGTCTATCCTTGAGTATGTGTTGTGTGGATTTGAAAAGAAGGTATATTCCAGTTTTTTGTGGTGGAGGAGTCTGAAAATGTCCAAGAGGTCTAGTCTGTCAATCTCTTCATTCAATTCTCTTGTATCTTTATTGGTTCTCTGCTTTGTTGATCTGTCTAAGTGTGAGAGTGGGGTATTGAAGTCTCCCACTATTATTGTATTACTATTGATGTATTTTTGAAATTCTTTCAATAGGTGTTTAATGTATTTAGATGGTCCCTCGTTGGGTGCATAGATGTTAATAATTGTTAAGTCTTCTTGGCTGATTGATCCTCTGATCATTATGTAATGTCCTTGCCTATCTTTTATTACTTTATTTAATTTAAAATCTATCGTGTCTGAGATGAGAATGGCTTTTCCTGCCCTTTTTTGTGGACCGTTAGCCTGTATGATAGTTTTCCATCCTTTCACTTTAAGTCTGTGTTTATCTTGTTGTGACAGATGGGATTCTTGCAATCAGCATATGGTTGGGTTATGTTTTCTGATCCATCCCCCCACCCTGTGCCTTTTGATGGGTGAGTTTAAGCCATTGACATTTATTGATATTATGGATTTAATGTATTGTAGTGCCATTGTTCTAAAAAAACGATATGTTTACTCTGATATATTACAAGTATTATAGTGATTTTCTTGTTTATAAGAGGTCTTTTAGTACCTCTTTCAGGGCCAGCTTGGTGATAGTTGCCTCCTTTAACTGTTGTTTGTCTAAGAAGGTTTTGATCCCTCCATCTAGCTTGAATGAAAGTCTAGCAGGATATATTATCCTTGGTTGAAACCCTTTTTCATTCAGGGCTCGATAGATATCTTGCCACTCCCTTCTGGCTTTTAGAGTTTGAGTTGAGAAATCTGCAGAAAGTCTTATGGGTTTTCCCCTGTATGTGACTTTTTGTTTCTCTCTTGCAGCCTTTAGGATCCTTTCTTTATCCTTACTTCTTCTCATTGTGACTATGATATGTGTTGGTGTTTTCAGGTCTGGGTTGATTCTGTTTGGTACTCTCTGAGCCTCTTGCACCTTGATATCCTTTCTGTTATTCAGGTCTGGGAAATTTTCTTGTATTATTTCCTCTAGAATGTTTGCTTCTCCTTCCTCTCTTTCTTCCTCTGGCAGGCCAATTATACGAATGTTACTTCTTTTGAGATCATCCCATATGTCTCTGTTGTTGTTTTCAGTGTCTCTCAATCTCTTTTTAAGCTCTTTCACCTCTTTCTTAGTTTTCTCTAACTCATCCTCTGTCTGACTAATTCTGTTTTCTGCTTCTGTTAGTCTGCTTTCCCTTGCCTCAGCTTCTTTCTTCATTACAGCTATTTCAGCTTTCAGTTCTCTAATTGTCTCAAGATAATCAGTATTTTCCTTGGGGGTCTCAACTGTTGTTTCCCTAATACTGCCATTCCTTTCCTCCAATGTTGTTTTCATTTCTGTGATTAATAAGTTTATTATTGCTTGTTGGTATGCATGAGACCCCTTCTGTTTCATTTGATTTAAATCCCCCCTGCTTAACACTATTCTATTTATATAACCGCTGTTGACAAGCACCTCCCTCCAGGGCATTGGTTCAATCCCCACTGTTTCATGATATGTTTTTGCTCCACCCCCCCTCCTTGTCACACCCTGATCCTCTCCTTGTCACACTCTGATTGTCACCAGTCACTTTTCTCTCCACCCTCTCTATGTCACACCTTGTTTCCACCCTACTTGGCAAGTATATATAAAGACAGAATTTTGAGTTTTAGAGTACTTTACCTTGAGTTTAGCTTAGCTCGTCTTAGATTGTGCTGCGTCCTGCATGAATAAAGAGATACTGCCTACAGCTCAACTATGAGTCCCTGGTCGTCTGTTACCTGCCCGTGAAGCCAGCCCGGCGAAAACAACCTAACCTGTCGAAAACAACATATGGCTCCTGAACAGGGACTGAAATAAGCCCTGAAACTTGGACCGGCATCAACGTGGGACCCTACCCACCCATCGTCCAGATAAGTAAACTTGGCTACCCATCCACCATGGGTTGCCTTTCTACTTATGAAGAGGTTTGCCAAAGCCTCTACTGTTTCATCATGAGACAGTTAGTCTGTCTCTGGAACATTTTACTCTGGGCCACATTTTGGTTCCCTGACTGGGAACTTTGGTTTCTTATGACTGGGATCATAGAGCTTGGGAGATGCACGGAGATTTCTCCTTGGACTTTCTGGATTCCCTCTCCCATGTTTCCTGAGGAAAAGGACTACATTTTGCTCCGGGCCACAATTTGGTTCTTTATGACCATGATCGTAGACCTTGGGATATGCATGGGGATTTCCCCTGGAACTTTCTGGACTTCTTCTCGAATGTTCCCCATGGAGAAGGACTACTCTAATTTGAAGAGCATTCTCCAGTACCCTGGCAGTTCCCAAGTATGGAGACATGTGGTTAGTTCTACTCTCCTGATTGGATTCTTTCTTCAATGGGAAGACGCTTTTAAAAATGGGTGCCTGAAGCAATCCAGCAGGAACAGTCAGAAACACCCTAAATGGAATTTCGAGGACCTTTTTGGACTAGGTCGCCCTCCGGGGATTCTTAATCCTACATGGTGAGATCTTGATAATCTGGTTCAAGTTGCGTTTCATAAGAGAATGATTTGAATGACTGAATTTTTGTTTGACATTGACTTAAAAAAAAAATGCTGGACGCAGCCATGATTTCTAGAGACATCCAGAAACAATCCAAAAAATTGTTTTTTCCTCCTTTGATTTCTCTTTTACATCTTGACATGAATCTGAAACGTTTAATCCTGAAAACTGTATGAGTTATGGGTGGGGCAGATAGTGCAATGATTATGTTAATTATTCTCATGCTTGCGGCTTTTAACCGTGGTTCTTCTGTTTACCTTTCCACATATTATTGAGTTTAAACTGTTTAAACAACCTTAAAATCATACTAGAAACGACTTCCAATTATAATGGAGTTATCAATTATAGTAAACTTCTAATCTGCTACAAGTTTTGTTTGACAAGTAAGTGAATTTCAGCTGTCAAAGTCTTCACATGAAAAAGCATCTACTCAAATGGAATTCCCGGAAATCCATTTGGATCCTGTTCTCTGACATCGCCCCCGGAAACCAATGAGGTGACCTGGCACGACCTGAAGAAACAGATTCACAGACTCCAAAGCTCACTCTCTACAGAAAAGCAGAATTCTGGTGGCCGACATTCCCCATCGAGACAGACGTGCAGCGTTTCATCCTCCGGCATTTTCTTCTGTGGTCAGCTACTTTGGACTGACACCTCCATCGGACTTACTGGTACACGCTGCTGTGTTTCTCAAAGACTAATTTCAGCCAATTGCCTTGAGACTTTATAGACCATGTCCCCTCGCCTGCAGGCTCTGTCCCAGAGGCAGAAAACTCCCCCTCCTTATTAGGTTATGCCCACAGAGGCATGAAGCGCCCCAAGAGGCAAGAGATGCCCACAGAGGGAGGAAACGCCCTTTGAGGCAAGAGATGCCCCCAGAGGCATGAAGCGCTCCCAGAGGCAAGAAATGCCCTTTTGCCTGCTAGGCCTTGCCCTTTGAGGCAAGAAAAGCTCCACTTGGCATCACACTGGTTATTGCTGCTCGCCTATTTTGTTTTCCATGTCTTATGCCAGTTCTTTTGAAAATGCCTGTACGATATACATTTCTGTTCACCCCACAATGGCCATTAGTTAAAAAGAAAGGGGGAATTGTTGGTATGCATGAGACCCCTTCTGTTTCATTTGATTTAAATCCCCCCTGCTTAACACTATTCTATTTATATAACCGCTGTTGACAAGCACCTCCCTCCAGGGCATTGGTTCAATCCCCACTGTTTCATGATATGTTTTTGCTCCACCCCCCCTTTTGTCACACCCTGATCCTCTCCTTGTCACACTCTGATTGTCACCAGTCACTTTTCTCTCCACCCTCTCTATGTCACACCCTGTTTCCACCCTACTTGGCAAGTATATATAAAGACAGAATTTTGAGTTTTAGAGTACTTTACCTTGAGTTTAGCTTAGCTCGTCTTAGATTGTGCTGCGTCCTGCATGAATAAAGAGATACTGCCTACAGCTCAACTATGAGTCCCTGGTCGTCTGTTACCTGCCCGTGAAGCCAGCCCGGCGAAAACAACCTAACCTGTCGAAAACAACAATTGCTTGCATACTTTTCTTATCTATGGTTACTTATGACTGATTTGTGGTTTCTTCTGGGGTCTTGTCTTCATTCATTGGGGTAGCAGTTTTATTTGTTTTTAATCTACCCATTTTTTTTTAATTTATGTGTTTCTCTCTCTTTTTTTTTTTAATGCTCTGTTGTTCCTCAGTTGTTGTGATTTGAGCACAAGTAACACTGTACTAAATACTTTTATGACAATTGCACTCACCAACCTCCGGAATTACAGTCGCAACTGAAGTAAGTATTGAAGGAGTTTAATCGTTACCAGTTAGCCAAAAAATTTCTCCAGTCCGTGAAAAAATAGTAACCAAATCCCAGTGAAGAAAGAGAAAAGAAAGAGAGGATAGCAAGAATAGACAGTTATGCAAATCTACTATCCAGTGTATATTCTAGGGGTAACAAGAGTGTAAAGAGAACTAGAGCAGAGATACACAAATAGAGAGTCCACTCTGGGTCAGATTTCTTCCCCAAAGTAATTCACAAATTCAGAAAGGC
Organism: Erinaceus europaeus; assembly: GCF_950295315.1. Classification (NCBI taxonomy): domain Eukaryota; kingdom Metazoa; phylum Chordata; class Mammalia; order Eulipotyphla; family Erinaceidae; genus Erinaceus; species Erinaceus europaeus. The sequence continues at coordinate 154,565,500 of NC_080162.1, forward strand.
AAAGAAGAAAGAAGTGTATGACAAGATAAAAAAAAAATAATAATAATAATAAAAAGAGATAGAGAGAGATAAGAGAGAGAAAAGGGAGAAGATAAGAAGAAGGGTTGTAATTAAAGAGCAGTGCGAGGAACTTCCCAAATGTGTATCAGTGAGTTTAAAAAAAAAAAACACCCTGTTTGGTGGTATGGGGTATCCTGCTAGTAGCTGGTCCCAGGCACTGCTTATGGGGTGGGGGGGGCGGCAGGAAGGATGTATGCTTGAAAATTAAAAGGAAGAAAAAAGAATTTTTTTCCCCTATTCTAATTCTTAACCCAAATTAAGTTATAGACACATCCTTGGCCCCTTATTGGCTGGCCTGCTAAAGGCAGAAAATCCTATTGTTTACACGAGATGTGTCCGGAGCTCAAGGGCTAGCCGCTTCTCAGTCTGCCATCCTCCGGTTAACCCCTCCCTCCAGACTTTTTTAAAGGATTTCTCAAAAATGAAAACTAGCTCCAAATCCTTTGATCCAATGAGAGCTATACTCAAGAAGTCTTTGGATCTGCTCTCAGGGCCGCGGTGGACCCTGCAGACTCCCAAGAGAAAGCCCCCGAGCTAAAGTGCTCTCTCCGGTTTCTCTGCCCGCTGTGCTCTGCAACCGGCGGAGGAGCCGCCTTCCTGGGCGGGTGGAGGACAATGCCCGGCGCACTCGCCTTGCCCGGCGCCCTGGGAATTCTGGAGCCCCGCTAGTCCGTGTCACCTTTACTCTAATTCTTAACCCAAATTAAATTGTACTCACTTTTTGGTGTCACCCCTTATTAACTGGCCTGCTAAAGGCAGATAATCCTACCGTTGCCGACGATGCGGTCAGAGCGCTCGCTGTCAGCGACTTCTCAGTCCGCCATCTTCCTCTCCCTCCGATTTTTCTCACACATATGATACTATTATCACTCATCTGTGATATGCCATATAAAGCTAGTAGGATGAATTTTATTTTGTGCTAACATTTCTGAAACATCAAATATATGGGTCTAACAAAGAAACTAGACTAAACTATAAGCAAAGATGCAGTTAAATCTATGGAACAGATTAGATCACAGTTTTATTAGCTGAGCTACCCCTTTAGTTGTCTGAACAACATTATGTGCATTGTTCGTTTCAAACTTGTGTAAACAAAATAAAGATACTTAGTATCACATAATTGATATTTTCTTCATAAAATTATTTTAGTGAGTTGCAGCTATATTACAGAATCATGTTTAGTTACTATATAGCTTTGCTTTGCCATTAGAAATACACCAATGTGTCCTGGAGCTCAGCTTCCCCAGAGACACACCCTACTAGGGAAAGAGAGAGGCAGAGTGGGAGTATGGACTGACCAGTCAACACCCATGTTCAGCGGGGAAGCAATTACAGAAGCCAGACCTTCTACCTTCTGCAACCCTCAACGGCCCTGGGTCCATGCTCCCAGAGGGATAGAGAATGGGAAAGCTATCAGGGGAGGGGATGGGATATGGAGATTGGGTGGTGGGAATTGTGTGGAGTTGTACCCCTCCTACCCTATGGTTTTGTTAATTAATCCTTTCTTAAATAAAAAAAAAATTAAAAAAAGAATTGAAAAAAAATACACATAAAATCATTTTGTGGTCAAGTTGCTGATTCAGGCTGTTACAGCACCAACTTATGTGCCTGATGCCACAGACACAGAAGATTTAATCCCTGGCAGCACTGTATGCCAGAGCCGAACACTGCACTAGTCTCTTTCTAAGTTTCTATCTTTAATGAGTAAAAACCCAAACAAATAATTCTTAAAGATAGGCATCAGGGTCTTACAATGGACCTATATAAGCGGATGTCCTTTATTTGGAGTATTGAATCTTTGGAGGTCAGCCACCCAAATTAATTTATACTTTCCTTTCTTACATTATTTCCATGTGTGGAAAGGAATTAAAGTGGAACTTTTGAAAGGTGTTACATGGATGACTTTTGTATTACATATAATTATAGATGTTTTGATGACCATATTACTTTATTTATTTGCTACCAACATTTTTCACTGGGACTTGGTGTCATATAATGAGTCCACTGTTCCTGGCAATCACTTTTTCCTAATTTTCCTTTTTCTTTGATGGGACAGAGAGAAAATGAAGAGGGGGAGGTTGAAAGCGAGATATAGAGATAATGCAGCGCTTAGCTCATAGTTATTGAAGTGTACACACACACACATGCACACGCACACCACACGCACACACACACACACACACCCCGTAGATGGGGATCAGGTGCCTGGGTCCTTGTGCATAACAATGTGTATGTTTAATCCAGTGCACCACTACCCATCCCCCTCATTTTTTTTTTTTTTTTTGCCTCCAGAGTTATCACTGGGGCTCAGTGCCTGCACCACGACTCCACTGTTTCTGGAGGCCATTTTCCCCATTTTGTTGCCCTTGTTGTAGTTGTTAGGGACAGAGAGAAGTGTAGAGAGGAGGGGAAGGCAGAGAGGAGGAGAGAAAGATAGACACCTGCAGACCTGCTTCACCACTTGCAAGATTATCCACCCCCCTGCAAGTAGGGAGCTGGGGGCTGGAACCAGGATCCTTACGCAGGTGTGCTTTGTGCCATGTGCGCTTAACCCACTGCACTACCACCCAGCTCCCAAAGAATTTTTAATAATATAGAATTTGTTTACTTAGAACGTCTTACATTTTGCATTTGGAAATCTTAAACAGTGATGTTACATATATACATACCTGTTAATTTCTACTACATATGAAATTAATAGTTTAAAAGAAGAAAATCACAGTATATTTTCTTTAAATACATCATACCACTATCATTATGATTTTGTCCTTGTATCTTTTGCTGTCCTATTGTTTTCTACATGCTAAAAGCTTAGCTGCCATTGGTTCATTTCTTATGTTTCCAACTGTGATAGAAGCAATTTATTCTCAGGGAAATGTTAGTATACACAGGATTTCAGAAAGCAGCAAAGTTCTCAGTGAGTAATAGAGCTCTGTGTTCTTCAATTATTGTAACCTGGTCTATTCATGGCTGACAGGCTTCTGTGGTCTGTAGATGGCTTAAATCTAGTCATGAAACACAAAATAAAACCATAGAGAAAATAATATTCACTTATGGGGAGCTTTGGTCAAAGCCTTTGCTGGTTTGTTTGGTGATATAAGTCACAAGGTGGTGATCAGCCATGTCCAGAAATTGGATTTATGGCTTCATTTGAAAGTGTGTTCCAGCCCAGAACATTGAGAGAATTATGGAATTTTGACGTCAGTAGGAATGTTGTGGAACAAACTAAAATCTAACTTTTGTAACACATGCCTTTTGAAAGTGATTTTGAGTTTTGGAAACAAATTTTTTTAAAAAAAATAGCAGACGGGCATACACACATACAAGATAATAACCCATATGCTGAATGTAATCATTGTAAACACATACATTCACAGAAAATGGTTAAAAATTTCACAGATAATCACCTTTATTGTATTTTGAGTAATTATTAGTACAGTCTCATCCAGTTTCCTGCTGAAAAAGTTTTGTTTTTAGCTAACTGCAAGGGAAAATAGGTATGTGTCTAACTCCACTATCTGAAGGCTCAGGATTAAGGTACAGGCCAGGGAACAGCAAATGCTGGCCTCTTGTTTCCTTACAACTTCCCATCTTCCAATGAGTTTCTTTCAGCTAAAATAAACTTTTATGCCAAAATCTAGCCTAAAGGCACAGTTTCACTTGGGGGAGAAGCCCCACACCAACCATTTGCCTGCAGGAGCAGCTCTTAACACTCACTGGCTAATCTTCCTCTTGCATCCTTTGCATTGTAACACTTCTGCTGGTGAGTCTATTCTGTCTGGACAAATTTCAGCTTCCTAATGTTTACATGAAGTTGATTTTATTTTTGTTGAAATCTATCGAGGCTAAGGAAAAAGTGATTCATCCTATGACGTATAGATAGGCTTGAACCCTCCCCAAATCTCCCTGGGATCAAACCTACATGCTTTCTTTCTTATAGTTTTTTTTTTTTTGTAATTGGTGATTCACTATTCATTTACAAAATTAATGAGATAACAAGGGTTTATTTCCACACTGTTTCTACCGCCAGACTTTTGTGTCTCCATTCCTTCTACTGGAAATGGCAATAGTTCTCCCACAGTCACAAATATTGGTAGACTATTATTTCTAGAACTGTCTTTTATCTCTTTACATATCTTCCCATTTTTTCTATGGTCCTGCCTTTTCTTCCTTTTGAAGTCACACTTATACCTATTGCTACTTCCAAACATCCTTCCCTTTTTTTCTCATCTCTCTCTGGGTTCTGATGGAATTGGACTTCAGAGCCCTCTGGTCATCTTCCCCTAACATTTCTTACCCTCTGGGGGTATGGATCAAGCTTCTTTTGGGGGTGCAGAAGTGGGAGTTGTAGATTCTGTAATTTCTTTTTCACTGGACATAGATGTTGGCAGGTGGGTCCATACCATTTCCAGCCTGTTTCTATCTTTCCTAGTAGGGTAGGGCTCTGGAGAAGTGAGGATCCAGGATACCTTGGCTAGGTTGTCTGCCCAAGAAAGTCAGGATGGAATCATATTAGCATTGGCAACTTTGTGGCTAAAAGGCTGTAAGATATAAAGGAGGACAAAATGTTGAATAATTAGGAACCAAAAAGTAGGAATAGAGCAGGTGAGAATGAGATCTTAAGGTGGAGAGAACCTAGGAAGTCTATTTTAGATATGGTCCTAGGAGCCCATGACTTTAGTAATTTTTGCTTGAATTTGATAGTTAACATGCTGGTAGGCTAAACATGTTGTCTGAGAATATGGTGTCAGAGTTGAGTGTAGGGCTTGAAAGCTGTATTAGGGCTGATAGTAGCTCCTGGAATAAAGTATATAAATACAATTAACAGAAGGAGGGGGGAGAATCATGAGATTGAAAGAGCATCACTCAGTCATATATGATTCTGGGGACTGAAATCATGAATTCAGGGGCTAGGGCAGTCATGGATTGGAGTATACATGTCACCAATGCAAGAACCCGGGTTCAAGCTCCTATGCTTCCTTCTTACAAGGGGAGGCTTCACATGTGCTGAAACAGTGCTGTAGATGTTTCTTTTACTCTCCTTCCTTCTGAATTTCTCTGTGTTCTGTCAAATAAGAAAAGAGAAAGAAAGAAAGAAAGAAAGAAAGAAAGAAAGAAAGAAAGAAAGAAAGAAAGATGGGGTGAATTGGCCACCAGGAACAATGGATTATTGTGCAGGTACTTTGCATAGCAATACAGAACAATTAAGAAGAGAGGGAGAGAGATAGAGAGATAGAGATAGAGATAGATAGATAGAGAGAGATCACTGCTTGTGAAGCTTTACCTTCTGCAGATAGGGAGAGACCAGTGGCTTGAACCTGAGTCCTTGAGTATTGTAACATATTTGCTCTTGGGTGTACCACTGCCCAGCCCCTCTCCTCCTTTTTAAAAAATTACTTCTTTCTCTCTTATTTCTCTCAGTGCTCTTTTCTTGAAAAATTCAGATATGTCCTGTCCAATTTATTTGTATCTGCATTTTTACCTAATTGAATGGTTCAGTCTATACATTTTAGTGTCTTGTTTTTCCTCATACTAGTTTTAACTTTGATTCTCTCCTTTCTTCACAGCTTGAGCTCTGGTATTTCCACATTATGGTTCTTCCTTCAGAAATGCTCCATACTTTTTTTATTTTCAGAGTTTCAGGAGAAGTATAAATTTTGCATAACATGCCATTTAGGAGATTTTATGGAAATGATCTCAGGAGAAACCATCTGACCTGATGAAGATTGTCTGCTGTGACAATGTCATAAAATTATGGTGCATGAAAGAACTGTAATGTCAGGGAATTAGGCCCTATGTTTTAAAATCACCTAAAATATTTTACCAAGGATTGTGGATAGGTGATGGGAATACTGAAATAAAAATGCCTGGAAGAAATAAAATAAATTCAGTATACTGGGGGAAGGGGACACTGGGGAAATTAGGTTTATTATTTTTAATAATCTGACATAGATTTATTTTTGGTTGTCATAAAAACTGCTAGATATAATTTTTGTTTATCTTGATAAAGTGGGACGATTCAATTCTCTTTTTTAATATTTATTTATTTTCTCTTTTTGTTGCCCTTGTTGTTGTTTTTTTTTTTTTCATTGTTGTTGTTGTCCTTGTTGTTAGATAGGACAGAGAGAAATGGAGAGAGGAGGGGAAGACAGAGAGGGGGAGAGACAGACACCTGCAGACCTGCTTCACTGTCTGTGAAGTGACTCCCCTGCAAGTGGGGAGCCATGGGCTCCAACCAGAATCCTTATGCTGGTCCTTGCACTTTGTGCCACCTGCGCTCACCACCAGACTCCTATCAATTCTCTTCTTAAGGACACATTTTACAAATCAATGACATGAATTTAACATAAGAAATATTTTTATCACTTCATTACATATAAATTTTCTTCCATTTTTTTCACCAACATTCACACAGTGGTCCTTTTAAAAATATTTTTTATTATCTTTAATTATTGGATAGCGACAGCCAGAAATAAAGGGGGAAGGGAGAGATGGAGAGAGAGACAGAGAGAAACCTGCAGCATTGCTTCAGGACTCACAAATCTTTCCCCATGCAAGTAGGTACTGGGGCCTCAGACCCGGGTCCTTGTACACTGTAACATGTATGCTCAACCAGGTGTGCCACTACCCAGCCCCTGTACAGTGGTCTTAAAATTCACACTATAAGGGAGTTGGGCAGTAGTGCAGCGGTTTAAGCACATGTGGTTGCAAAGCACAAGGACCTCCATAAGGATCCCCGTTCAACCCCCTGCCTCCCTACCTACAGGGGAATCGCTTCATAGGCGGTGAAACACATCTGCAGGTGTCTTTCTCTCCCTCTCCTCTCTCCATTTATCTCTGTCCTATCCAACAACGATGACATCAACAACAACAATAATAACTACAACAATAAAACAAGAAAGACAACAAAAGGGAATAAATAAATAAAATATTAAAAAAATTCACACTATATCCAGAAGCAGTGGCATGATCATTTTCCCACATATCCCCTGTACGTCCACATAGGCAAGGTTTTCTTTTTTTTTAATTTTTAAATTTTCTTTTGCTACTAAGAGTTTATCACAGGTACTCTGCCAGCATGATTGCTCCGCTGCTGGTGAACTTTATTTTTAATTTTTTATTAGTGATTTAATAATTCTTAACAAAATTGTAAGATAACAAGGGTACACTTCCATACAGTTCCCACTACCAGGGTTCCATGTCCAACCCCTTTCATTGACATTTTATTTATTTTTATTTTTATTTTTAATATTTTAAGTTTATTTATTTATTTATTTATTTATTTATTTATTTTGCCTCCAGGGGTTATTGCTGGGGCTCGGTGTCTGCACTACAAATCCACTGCTCCTGGAGGCCATTTTTCCCTTTTGTTGCCCTTGTTGATCATTATTGTTGTTGTTATTATTATTGTTATTGCTGTCATTATTGTTGGATAGGGCAGAGAGAAATTGAGAGAGGAGGGGGAAGACAGAAATGAGGAGAGAAAGATAGACACCTGCAGACCTGCTTTATCACCTGTGAAGTGACCCTCCCCCTGCAGGTGGGGAACCGGGGGCTCCAACCAGAATCCTTAGGCTGGACCTTGTGCTTTGCGTCATATACATTTAGCCCACTGTGCTACGGCCTGGTCCCCTGTATTTTAAGTTTATTATTGGATAGAGACAGAGAAAAATTGAGAGGGGAGGGAGATAGAGAAGGAGAAAGAGAGATACCTGCAGCACTGCGTCACCACTCATGAAGGTGGAGACCAGGGGGTTGAACCGGGTGTACCACCACCTGGTCCCCTGAAATTTATTATTATTAATATTTTTATTTTATTTTATTTTATTTATTTATTCCCTTTTGTTGCCCTTGTTGTTTTATTGTTGTAGTTATTATTGATGTCGTTGTTGTTGGATAGGACAGAGAGAAATGGAGAGAGGAGGGGAAGACAGAGAGGGGGAGAGAAAGACAGACACCTGCAGACCTGCTTCACCGCCTGTGAAGGGACCTGCCTGCAGGTGGGGAGCCGGGGGCTCGAACTGGGATCCTGACGCCGTTCCTTGAGCTTAGCGCCACCTGCGCTTAACCCGCTGTGCTACAGCCCGACTCCCTGAAATTTATTTTTTAAAAAATGATAGGCAGTGCAAGACCAAGTGGGAGAAGATACAGAGAAGAAACACCACAGCACTATTTTACGGCTTGTAAAGCTTCCCCTTTTAGTTACTCCCATCTGGTGGCTGGGGCCTCAAACCCAGGTTCTTCCACATAGCAAAATATATATTCTGCTTTGTGAGCTATATCCTGACCCTCCAGAGAACACTTTTTATTTTTTATAGAGTCAGGACTTCACATATATAATATTTACTACTTCAGGCTGCTTTTTTATTCAGATGACTCAAACAGAATTAGAGATATCACAATACCAGACCTTCTGGTGTTATGACACCTCCCATAAGGTGGTTGGGTATGAACCTAGGTCAAATGTATGACAAGGCACATAGCCTTGGATCATAGGGGAAGATTTGTTTTATCTTGTGAGCAGTTTGATTTTTGTTCTCAGTGAGCTCTGTTTTTTTTTTTTTTTTTAAAGAGTGAAATGACCGAAACAATGTGACACATTTTCAGATGATCTCTCTGATTTCTCCCTGCTCTAACTATTGGTTGAAAAGAGACATACACCAGGGCATGGTAGCATCCAGAGAAGAATTGAAGAGCCCTTTGGTACAGACTTGTTCAGGGTTGGTAGCACTCCAGTCAGGGAGGTGGCAATGCTGATTCTGTGTTGATGGATATTGAAAAAAAGAACTTAAATGTAGGATTCTGGAGAAAAAAAATAAAAGAGTCAAGTGTGCTAGTACTATGGGCTTGAATAAGGAGAAGAAGGTTTATTGAGTTCCATATGAGGTAATCTGTGAGGTGTGGGAGTCCAGTGCAGGAGCGAGGGGTCTGGACTGTTTGCCACTGACCTGCAGAGAGTATTTGCTGCCATGATACTACATAGCATTAACTATGGACTCCTGAGAAGACTCCAGACTGAACCCTGGCCATTATCCTAAGTGGTTGAGTAAAAAGGAAAGTAAGAACCAAGAGATATGAAAAGGAGCAACTTTTTTATGTATGAGAGAAACCACAAAAGAAAATGTATTGAGGAGGGAGTTACCAATGTTCTCAACTATTGCTCCCAGTGCAAGTGAGGAAGAACTAAAATGAGAAATACAGAGATGGGGGGTGGGGAGGCTGGGAGTGTGGATGGACCTGCCAACACCCATGTTCAGTGGGGAAGCAATTACAGAAACCAGACCTTCTACCTTCTGCACCCTATAATGATCCTGGGTCCATGCTCCCAAAGGGATAAAGAATAGGAAAACTGTCAGGGAAGGGGGATGGGATACAGAGCTCTGGTGGGAATTGTGTGTAATTGTACCCCTCTTATGCTGTGGTCTTGTCAGTGTTTCCATTTTATATAAAAAAAATAATTAAAAAAAAACACTCAAATCTGGGTCCCAGCTCCAGCAGTGACAGTAAACAGGAAGCTGAACTCATTGGTAGCATGTTGACAAGATGCACTTCTCTCCGTTTTATTTTATTTTATTTTTTATTTTATTTTATTTTTACCAGTTCTGGTTTAAGTGATGCGGGGACGGAACCTAGGATTGCAGAACCTCAGGCATAAGTCTCTTTGCATAACAATTATGCTACCTACTCCTACCTGCTCCTCTCCTTACATCATACATTTCTCTACCACTTTTAATTGACTTTCCCTTTTATTTACCCTGGCTCCCCACCTGCAGGGAGGTCACCTCACAAAAGGTGAAGCAGGTCTGCAGGTGTCTATTTTTCTCTTCCCCTCTCTATCTTCCCCTCCTCTCTTGATTTCTCTCTGTCCTATCCAACAACGACAACATCAACAATAATAACTACCATAAAAATAAAAACAAGGGCAACAGAAAGGAAATAAATAAATAAATATTTTTAAAAAAGAAAGAGAGACACCGGCAGAACTCCTTCACCCTGATGAATCGTCTTCCCCCCTGCAGGTGAGAACTGAGGACTTGAACCTGAGTCCTTGGCATGGTAATGTAATTAACATTCTTATCTCCTAAAGTGGTGTTTTCTTTGGTGAAATAGCAACATCCACTCTTTTCCCTCCTCTATAGGATCTTCTTTAGTATGCTGCTTTTAATTCTTTTCTTCCCTGGCCTTCTTTGAACTGCATCCTATTGTTTTCTTTTCCTGGTATCTGATGTCATGCTTTCATTCATTCAGCCCTTCTATCTATCCATTCACAACCCATTTAATCTTTTCATTATGAAGTTCCTTTAAATTTTAAAATTCAGCTTTATTATTTTCAGAAAAATTATTTACAAATTTCCTTGCTGAGTACAAAATCAGTATGTATTTTGTTTCTTCTCTAGCTTTATATTTCCCAGACTTTGCAGGTTCATATGTCTCTGCCCAACTGCTGAGAAAGAGTCATGTGCTTTCATGACTCCATTTGCCTTTCCACAGCCTAGATTATCTTTCTTCACTAGCATCTGGGGAAGTACTACAACCTGCCTATAAAGATTACTCAAAGAATTCTACTCTTGGCATACTTTTTTTCTTTATCTATAAATCTGTTTTAGGTTCCTGATGCTTTCACGTGCATACCATTATGATAATACATATTTGATTAGATTGTGACCATTGATTTCTTGTCTTCTACTTTTTACCAGACTCTAATCTCTGAGAAGGTTGAGAATCTTGTCTTATACTTCATAAACACTCAATAAATGCTTTAAAAAAAGTTTTCAATGTGCTAAAAGATCACAAAAGAATAAAGTGACTTTGGACATGAAAGATCACTAAGTCATTTGAGGAGAAAGTAACTCTTTAATATAGTCTAAATGAATGAAAATATTTTAAACATTTGATACTTTGAAAAATAAAAAAGGGCTGGGGAAACAGCATAATGGTTATGCAGAAGTTATGCCTAGGGCTCTGGTATCCCAGGTTCAATCCCTAACTCTACTGTAATCCAGAGATGAGCAGTGCTCTAGTCTATATTTTCATTAAAATTAAGACAAGATTAAAAAGAAAAATTAAAGATGGGGCAGAGATCTGGAGATAGGCAAGCAGAAATTGATTAGAAAATTATTGGACTAGTGAGAATGGAGGGGCATTACTGTTTGACATTAGGTTTTGGGAAATGTTGGAATCCAATGGAGGAGAGTTGGCAGACACAGTGATCCTACTTATAATAAGCACATATATTATGAAGATAACCTAATATTGTAGATTAGAAGGGACAGACTTGATTTAGATGGACCATTTATACGTAGCAAAAAAAAAAGAATTATACCTAAATTGTCTCTGAAACATGAATTTTTTCCTAACTACTCAAATTTAGAATTAAAATAACTTGAGGAGTTAAGTTCATATAATGTGATTTTTACTGACTTTAACAATCTAAGGAAAATATAATTCTTTGTATGATGTGTTTTGATACATACACTATTATTGATTGACTTCACCACAACATGAAAATAAAATACTAGAAAGCTTTTCTATTGAACCTAATGGGTTATGATAATTCAGTCAATTTTTCCCTTAAAATCAGTTACAATAATTTACCATGCTCTGAAATAAAAAGATGCACAATTAACTCCTAAACTGCATGAATGATTTATTGTTGTAACAGATAATTCTTACTTGCTATTGTGCAATTATGCTAGAAAATGCATATTTTAATCTCATTTGAGTTGTATGGAACATTGGAGTCACAATGACACATTCATCTTGTAAAAAACAAATGAAGGTACTAAATAAACCAAAAATAAACCTTTGGAGTCTAAGACAAAATTAGGGGTTGTCAGAAAGGAAATGAGACATTTGGATAAAAGCAACAAAGTATATATTGAATTGAACTTTTAGTGGTGAACCTAACATAGCATATACAGAAAGTGATTTATACTTATTCATACCTGAAGTTTATATTATATTAACCAATGCTACTTTAGTCAAAAAATAAAAATGCTTTGATATAAAGAAAAAATTAAATTATTATTATTTTTCCATGGGAAACCAAATATAGCATATCTCCAATTCAGTTATTACTTCTCCTCTGGTATTGTATCTGTGTGTTAAGATTGTTGAATTCTTCTTTTATACCACCCCCTAGCAGTATTTTTCTAATTATTATTTTCTTAACTTATATTTAACAATAGTAGAGACATACAAAATTATATATACAGAGATACACACATAATTTTCCTCAACCATGTTACACTTCTATATTACTTACAAGCACAAAGCTTTTTGAAGAAATGAAACTGGTTTCTTTTAACAAAAAGACTGAGAACCTTGAACTTGTATTCTGTTTTGATTGTTCCACAGATAAGTACAGTGTTCTCTCCATCTCTGCTCTTCTGTTAGAGTGGGGTTGCCAAGGTGATGGTACATTGCAGTGGGTTTGTTTTATGTGGCTTAGTGAGTTCATGCTGAAAGCTAAATCAGTATAGCCAACTTCTTTTCCTGAGAACTGTTCTTTTGCTATTATTTTTGTTGTCATTCTTCAGTCACATATTTCTGCTCTGCATGCTTGGCAGAGCTTAGGAAAATTTGTGTCCTCACTGTGTTGACATAATACCTGGGGATGGTTGTAAAAGTGAGCATTTACTCAAGCAGGTCTATTAAGCATATTGTTGATGATCACAAAAACTTGTGATCCTAAAACAGCTCTTTGTAGAACTGAGGAGATAGCATAATGGATATGCAAAAGACTTTCATACTTGAGGCTCCTAGGTCCCAGGTTCGGTTTCCACACTACCATAAGGTAGAGCTGAGCAGTGCTCTGGCAAACATACATACCCCCCCACACACCTCCTTGTAATGAAATCTGTTCTCTTTCATGAAATCCCTGGATGAATTTGCTAAATAACCTTTAATTTTGTTATCGCCTACTGGTCAAATTTTCTAGGGAGGTTGTGTGTGAAGAAACATGAAATGGGAAAAGTGTTAATTTTCTGTTTTCTGGGTTCATAGAGGTAACTACTGATATGCTTATATTTAAACCTTATTATTGTAACTGTTACTGAGTCTTTTAAAAAATATTTATTTGATATGACATAGAGAAATTGATATAGGAAGTGGAGGTAGAGTGAGAGAAAGAAATATCCACAGCAATCTTTCACCATCATGAAGCTTCCTTTCTGCAAATGGGGACTGGGAACTTGAACAGAGGTCCTTGAGCACAGTAAAGTGTGTACTCAATCACATATGCCACCACCTGATCCCCATGTTTAAATTTTAAACCTTTTCTGGTAAACATTTGCATTTACTTACTTACAATAGTTGTCTGAGTAATGTCAGAGTTTTCAACAGCCTAGTAAAATTAAGGCAATAGGAGACTTACTACAATATGAATTTGATACCGGAATGGAAATCAAAGCTAATTCAGCTTTATATGATGGGGCTAAACCAATTATACACACACACACACACACACACACACACACACACACACATATATATATACCTAAAATCTGAAACACTATTTTAAATAGGTTTAAAGTTAAATTTTTTTATGAAAAATTTTGTTTAGGAAACTTGTCTAACTGTATGGACAAAATACCTCAAATATTTTGGAGTCAGGTGGTAGCGCAGCAGGTTAAGCGCATGAGGCGCAAAGCACAAGGATTGACATAAGGATCCCAGTTCGAGCCCCCGGCTCCCCACCAGCAGGGAAGTCACTTCACAGGCGATGAAGCAGGTCTGCAGGTGTCTATCTTTCTCTCCCCCTCTCTGTCTTCCCCTCCTTTCTCCATTTCTCTCTGTCCTATCCAACAACAACAACATCAGTAATAACTACAATAATAAAAAAAAGAGGACAACAAAAGGGAATAAATAAATATAAAAAATTTAAAAAATAAATAAGCACTACTTTTAAAAACAAACAAAAATACCTCAAAGATGTCTGAACTATGATCAAACAGAGCTCTCTGGCTGTCTTTTCTTCCTGCTAGGAATAAAATCCACACCATTCATTTTTCATATTTATTAGTGGTGAACTGACATACTTGCTTGCTCATCCTACTGCAAATTAAATTGAAGTCCAGCAGAAAGCATTAGACCTGCAAGGCATCCCTGGTAATCTTTTGAGTGGAGGAGATATTCTGGCAGAAACTCAGCCAAATAGAGGAATGAACAGATAGTATTTAGTATGTTTTCAGCAATATGTTCTGAAAGAGATTATGCATTTTCTATGATTTACTAAGCTCAGGTTACTTATTATATACCATTTAAAAATGATACTTACTTTTCAATTAATTATTATAGAATACAAAGCACAAATACCATTATTACAAATATGATTGCATAACTAACACAAACACCAGAGAATCATTTGTAGCCTTTGTTTTGTTCTCTTCAGTCACCTGTCTGGGGCCACATAACTTGTGCTGAAGTACAGGCAACAACAAACAAAACAACAGTAAAAATTGAATATGATTGCATGATATGTCCCTTAAAAGACAATAGATATGATATTGGATAAACTATCATGTTATTTATCTTTCGTATTTTACTGTAGATAGAAAGAGGGAGGTAGTGGAGAGAGAGAGAGAGAGAGAGAGAGAGAGAGAGAGAGAGAGAGAGTTTGAGATTCCATAGCATCATTTGATTTGGGAATTTAGTGCCAGGGATTAAACTTGGGAGTTCAAGCATGCAAATCCTCTGCTTTGTCATTGAGTCATCCCCAGCCCTGTATATCATTTAAATCCTCATATTATCTCCTGCCTTGCCCTGATTTTGGTTTTGTGGGTGTGTCTGAAGCTCTCCAAACAGGAAACTACCTTCATTATAGTTAACCTTCCAAGTTATCTGGGCACATGTACAAACCTTGCAAAATGCAGATTTGACAAATGATGACATGGACACTGGTGCCAATTGATCTGATCTATGCTGTAGTCTAGTTTTATTTATGGTGAAAACTATAATAAAATTTTTCTGAAAGAAAAAGACCAAATTCATTCATAAACTGGAAAAGTAACAATTGTACTGTAATTAATTAACCAACCAACCACACCTCCAGAAAGAAAAGAAAAAACAAACCTGGAAGTTCTAGGCTTATAACCTCTTTGTCGAGTATAGGATGACCCCACTCATAAGCAGAAGTTGAAAAGAAGAACAGAAAGGGAAACTCAAAGCAGAATATGACTGAGTTTGGAGTATTGCACCAAAGTAAAAATCTGGGTGGAGGGTGAGGGTAGATTTTCAGCTTCAATGTGTGTGTGTGGGGGGGAGACACAGACTTTAGTGGTGGGAATGGTGTTAATATATACTCCTATTAACTTATAGTCTCACAAATTACTATTTAACCAATATGAGAGGGGGATAATGGATTGAATGGGGTGCTAATTTGTTCTGTGACTGGGGAGTCATATTTTCCTTTAGTTAAGAACTGAGCTCCTCATAGAGAATGGAACTTGTGTATTGAGGGAATGGCTACCAGAAAAAAGGAGAAGCATCTTCCAGTGATATTTGTGAACTTAGGTCTCACAAGATCTGTGGACTGGATTTACCATTGATTATCTATGATGTTAAGTGTTTGATTTCCCAGTGTGACACATCTGTTTATACATGTGAGGAAGCCTTTGTTTCTGCCTGTGTTAACTAAGTCTCCTTAGTCACCTACTTCTACTCCACATGTCAGTTGATAGGTGTAGCTATTCTTTCAGTCACTGGAGAAGCTATTGTGCTAAGAGAAATACTTGTCTAATTGAATCTGGAACTTAGCATTTACAAACTGTGAAATGGAGCAAATTGCTTAACATTTCTGTATCATATTAGGTCCACATTTTAAAAAGAGGGTGTTAGTAGACTATTACTTCACAGCGTACTGTGAGGATTAAAATTGACAGGCTAGTGGTAGCTCACCAGGTAGTGTGTTTACAATGCCAAGTGTGTGACACCATTTTGAGTCTAAGTACCACCTGGGTGATGCTATGGCAGTGTAGCCTTGGTGCTGTACTGTCTCCTCACATCTATTCTGTCATCATGCTAAATTAGAAGCTCCAATCAGTACTTACTCCTATTCATCAGAAAGTGACTAGATGCTGCATTTGTGAATTTTGGGTCTAAGGATGCAGTACATTTCGCTTGGGAAAAGAAGTACTCTTAGAGTCCTCTTTCAAAATTTCATTGAAGTCACTAAAGTTTCTCTCTTCCCTCCTCACTTCAACTCTCATTCTTTTTCCCTAAGGTCCCACTCCTTTTATATCTCTTCTTTTTTTCAGGCTTATTCCTTTATTACTTGTTAGATCTCTTACTAAGATGGGGCAGTGATTTTTAAGAAGATAGTGAGTGTATTTGTGAGAGAAGCTATATTTAATTTCATGTAACAAAGGCAAAGATGTTATATTCAGAGACTAATGCCATTATCGCTCTGCCTTATATGGTTTGTTGTGGTATGTTAGGGAGAATGCTTGTGATCCCAAGCCAAAATTCTAAATTTTGAAGTGTGATACTGTGTCGCATGGACTTTCTGGTTCAACCCAAGAGAGCAAGAAGTTATCAGTTTTTCCCCAAGTCGCATCCTTTCTCTTCTATCATAATTGTTATGTCTTTGCATTACCTATAAGAAGTGCTTCTATATGCTATAACAGTAATTTTAAGAAAGAAGCTTATGAACAGTGTTGGTTTTTTTCACTTATTTTTACTTTTTTCTTTCAAAATCTTTGCTAATTGTGATTAAATAAGTATATTTTATGTAAACATGCAAAGCATACAACTTTTCTCTTTGTGTGTTTCCTAACTTCAAGTTAAATGACTTTCTGTTCACTAAGTTGAGTGTGGTTAACTGTATTGACCCATATGAACACAATTCTGAATGAGCATTGTTGTTCTCCTTTTCATGACAACTTGTGTGTTTGCAGTGCTTTCTTCATGCAGTTCACTATAAACTGCACTGCAACATGCCACTGGTGAATTTGTTTTAATGATTTTTTAAAAGTTATTTATTTATTCTCTTTTGTTGCCCTTGCTGTTTTATTGTTGTAGTTATTATTGCTGTCTTCATTGTTGGGTAGGACAGAGAGAAATGGTGAGAGCAGAGGAAGACAGAGAGGGGGAGAGAAAGATAGACACCTGCAGACCTGCTTCACTGCTTGTGAAGCGATTCTCCTGCAGGTGGGGAACCGGGGCTGAACCAGGATCCTTATGCCAGTCCTTGCCTTTGCACCACCTGCACGTGCACCTCTGCACTACTGCCCGACTCCCTGTTTTAATGATTTTAAAATCTGTAGTAGGTCATCAGGTGCAGGGTGAATACTTAACTTTTCATAAAGTAGTGTACCAATGGACCTTGGAGAAGCCTCCTCGAATGTCTATATTGACAGTATGCCACAGCATTTCATCAAAGAATTTCTGAAGGAAGTGCAAAATCTTCCACCTTCAGTACCTCTGCCTACTACTTCAAGAGAAGAATTTCTTATACAGGAACTTGAGAAATACTGAATATGCTGTATGAAGGGGATGATGTGGACTGGGAAGTTCTAGTTCTGACAGCATTAAAACAAATCACATTGCTGTTCATATGTATTCTAGCATTATTCAAATAAATATTTCAGATATACATCCTGTTACATCAAAAACTTTGTTGCCTTCTCTAGACAGGAAAGTTGTCTCTATTTTGAAGTGTCATTGTGCTAGTAATCACATATACTATGTCTTATTGTGATTCTAATCTGACTTGTTATTCTAGATTTAGTTAAAGAGATTTAATGTCTTTTAAAATATTTATTTATTTATTTGGTATAAAGATTGAGTAGGAAGGGGGATATAAAGAGGAAAAGAGACAGAGAGACACCCAAAGCTCTACTTCACCACTTGTACAACTTTCCTTTGCAGGTGGGGACCAGGGACTTGAACTTGGGTCCTCTCACATGTGCACTTAACCAAGTGCATTACCACCTGCCCCAAGAGTTTAAATTTCTAGTAGAGTAGCTAGACCAAATCCATGGCATCTTTCTACTCAAAAATGGTACCAAAGAAAAGTGACAGCATCAAGTAACCAATCTGGATGGCCTTTGTGTTTCCTATTTAGGACTTTAGACCCAGAATTGTGCAGAATAGAAGAAACTTGAAATATCTGTGTTCAGTTTTTCAAGTGAAGCTATTGCTAATTCTGCAAACATTTTGCTTTACTCACTAGCACAAGAAATAACCAATTTGATTTTTTGCCTTCCAGGTATATCCATTTCAACCAAATAGAAACACTTCAGCCCGAGACCTTTGGAGACCTTCTGAAATTAGAGAGATTGTAAGTGTTGAATCTTTAGACATCATCTGCTTTTGCTTTAAGATTCCATTTATACAATATATTGACTGTTCTGGAGGTCAAGGCATTTGCTTCAAAGAGTCTCTATCTTTACACTATAAAATAGTCACTTTATGACATTTTATTGTTTGAAATTAATGGGTAAAAGATGGATAACCCAAATAATCATAGGCCAATAGAACAGGCATTCCACAAATGAAAACTTATGAAAGAAACAATTGCAAAATGTATGTGTCCCCTATGACCTATGGGTTTTCTTCAAGTTCTAGATATAATAACAGAACATATAGCATGGGCCACAAACTCTTCAGTGTTTATGGCAGCTTTTGTTCTTTTTTTTTAAATTTATTTTTTTATTTAAGAAAGGATAATTTAACAAAACCATAGGGAAGGAGGGGTACAACTCCACACAATTCCCACCACCCAATCTCCATATCCCATCCCCTCCCCTGATAGCTTTCCCATTCTCTATCCCTCTGGGAGCATGGACCCAGGGTCGTTGTGGGTTGCAGAAGGTGGAAGGTCTGGCTTCCGTAATTGCTTCCCCACTGAACATGGATGTTGACTGGTTGGTCCATACTCCC
The DNA here is from genome assembly GCF_950295315.1 of Erinaceus europaeus. Lineage (NCBI taxonomy): Eukaryota > Metazoa > Chordata > Mammalia > Eulipotyphla > Erinaceidae > Erinaceus > Erinaceus europaeus. Next base: position 154,584,442 of record NC_080162.1, read on the forward strand.
AGTCTGCCTCTCTCTTTCCCTAGTAAGGTGAGTCTCTGGGGAAGCTGAGCTCCAGGGCACATTGGTGGGGTCTTCAGTCCAGGGAAGCCTGGCTGGCATCCTGATGACATCTGGAACCTGGGGGCTGAAAAGAGAGTTAATATACTAAGCCAAACAAATTGTTGAAGAATCATGGACCCAAAGGTTGGAATAGTGGAGAGGAAGTGTTAGAGGGGTACTCACTACAAACTCTAGTGTACTTCTGCTTTCAGGTATATATTTTGCAGTAGTTTATGGAAACGTGTGAACATAATGCTCTCTCTCACAGAACCTGGTGTATATCTAGGTTTTGGGACTTTGTTAGAAAGTGAATCACCTGGGATGGAATTAGAGAATACTATGAAAGGAAAGGTCTCACCCAAGTAATGAAGCTGAAGGGTTGTCATTCCACACGTGAAGTCTCTGGACACAGTCTGAGCTGAAGCATGTTGAGGTGGCAATAATTGCGTTGATCAGGTTGCAATCGGCAGATGCAATATTATTTGATATGGATTGGGAGAGGCATGCAGGAAAGTGGGCCCTATCCTAAGGTTCCAGGACTGGGGGAAATATAGGCTCTCTAGTGGAGATGTGAGGTTCCTGATGTCTTAGGGTTCAAAAAGACAATGGATAGTTAATGTTATCATCACATTATTTGGTAATTGGGTTAACTTTGAAAAGTCTTTTTGTTAGAGTTTGCTGTATAGTACCCAGTATCTTGTATGTAGCTGTGCCATTGGTTGCTTCTGATCTACTTGGTCTAGGCTTTTGAGAGAGTCCGCATATCATATACACAGCCTATATATTAAAAAGACTCAGTCTGTGTTTTAAAAACTTCGAGACATACAATTATTTTCCCCCCTCTCATATTAATTAACTAGTGATTTATATGACTACACTTTACTAGGAGTGTACATAAACACCATTCCCACTACCAAAAGACTGTGTCCCATCCCACCCACCCACCCACACCCCCCACCGGCCCAGGAAGCTGCAGGAGTAGACAGGCAACTTTTGTTCTAATGGCCTTACATTAGAAGCTACTTAAGTATCTTACAACAAAATAAAAGATAAATACGTTGTTGAATATTCATGAAATAGAATACAGTTCCTAGAGACAATTGCTATTTTTAAAAATTTCTTCTAAATATAAAATCACACTATGCTTTATGTTATTTATGTAATTTATTTACTTATTGCTTAAAATGTTTCTAAGGTTTACCAGTGTTGTATTTTTGGCAGTTACCTTTGGAGAGAAGGTGAAGTTGGAAGGGGTAGGAGGTACTTTTGCAGTCCTCGGAATATTTTGCTTTTTTTTTTTTTTTTTTTTTTAAGATTTTACTTATGAAAGATAGGAGTAGAGAGAGAACCAGACATCACTCTGGCACATGTGTTGCCGGGGATCGAACCTGTGACCTCATGCTTGAGAGTCCAAAGCCCTATCACTGTGCCACCTCCCAGACCACTGATTTTACTTTTTCTGGGTAGTCATTATATAGCTGTATTCAGTTTTAGGAAATCCATTGAGCTTTGTAACATTTGTATGCTTTTCTTTTCTGTTTTTAATTCTTTTATTGGGGGTTAATGGTTTACAGTTGGGAAGATATGAGTATATGAACTTTAAATAAAGCTTTATAAAATGACACTTGCTAACCTTTTCTCTTTTATCAGATGATACTTTACAGCTCCATTTTCACTTATATTTTATATTAATGAATCTATTATCTTTAGCTCAAGCTATGGTATTTTTTTCCTGAAAAGAAAATACAAAATTACATAAACTAAATCAAAATATCTTTCTTCAAAAACATGAATTAAGAATTGATAAACTTCTAAAAATGTATCCTCTAATCATAATATATAGAACAGTCCAGTAAAATTAAAAGTCAAAAAGAATACATTATCCCTCCAGTTTTATTTGTATATGAAGGTATAGGAACAAGCGAGGGAGAGAGAGAGATGGGAATCTTAGTGAAAACATTGAACAGTTACGCTGGTTTGTTTTTGTGCTACAGACACTTGGTGAAATACAAGGAACTGAATAAAAATAAATAAATAAATAAATAAATGCAGAGCTCTCTTTCTGCTCTGACACACAGGAGGATTAGGTACTACACTGGCAAATTTCAAAGTTTAGTGTTAAAAAATGTCACAAATCCTGGAGCTCCTTCTTTAGAGGAATTTTGCTGCTGAATCAGCTTTGCTCCCTTGCTGTGTAGCAAGACAGCCACTGAAGCACTATGGCTCTGAAAAGTCCAGCTGCAGAGCTTAACAAGAAGCAACATTGAACACTATAAAGATGGGAAGAGAGATTGTTGCCCAGGGGTTGGGAAATTCTCACTCACTCTCCAACAGTAGCATCAATGAATGGAATTGAAGTGATAAAGAATAGACTAATACAAATTAGGTTTTAGCTTTTAATTTCCTTTCTGTTCTTTAAGTAAACAAGTAGATGTACACATGGAAAATTTTGCCATAGAGGTAGGTGGTTGGGAGGTGAGAGGATGGGGACACAGAACATTAACTTTATAATCTTGTTACTATTAATCACAAATCATATATATCCATAGAACTTATGAAGGGAAACTCTCTTGATAATAAAACCCCCCTGTCCTATTGTTTTTATTCTTTTTAAACATGGAATTCATGACTTCTCTAGATTATACCTATCAACCTTCTTTTTTCTTTCCTTTACAACTGCAGATTGTATCACTTGATTGCCCATACTGAAAGATGAGGATTTAGCTTTCTTATGCCTCATGTCTGATGGTTGTATTATTTTAGTTGATTCATTGATATTTAATTTGTCTTTTTACTCTAGTTTTAGTTATTCTGATATTCTTGTTAAAAATCTTGAGGCTATTACATAATACTGTTTTATTTTTATTTTTTTCTTTTGTATTTACATTCATATTCTATTACCTACATATTGTCTTTATACCACATAAACCATATACCTACATATTGTCTTTATACCACATAAATAGATAACCTATCTATCTTGTCCTGCAACTACAAATGCATTTCTTTTCATTATTCATAAAATTACTTCTAAAATTATTATACACATTTTAATTATATATTACATAAAAATTTGACCAGATGGGGGAGGTAGCCTAATTGCTATGCAAAAGACTGAAGATACCTGAAATTTTGAAATTCCAGGTTCAACCACCTATACCACTAAAAACCAGAGTTTAACAGTGCTCTGGTAAAAGAAATAAGTAAATAAATAAATACATAAATGGTATAAACCATATAATTATTTATATATTTTTATTTATAATTGTGCCACTAAAATATAATCTACATTAAATTATATATAGAATTCTACATACTATTTTAATTAGATTATTATATATTAGCATAAAGAGAAGCTAGCATTTCATTACTTTGTCTAAATGTAAATATGAATGTGGGAGCTTCAAAACTATTTTTCTGGGGCTGGACTGTGGCTCACCCAGTTAAGCACACATAGTACTATGCACAAGGACTCGTTTGAGCACCTGCTCCCCACCTGCAAAGGGAACAAGTGGTGGAGCATGTCTGTAAGTATTTATTTTTCTCTTTATAGATTCTTCTTACCTCTCTTTGTCCTGTGGAAAAGAAAAAAAGGAAAAAATGGTCACTAGGAGAAGTAGATTTGTAATGCTAGCACCAAGCCCCAGAAACTGGAAGCAAAAAAAAAAGAACATTTGTTTGAAAAAAAGAAAATTATTTTTTTAGATTTTATTTATTTATTAATGAGAAAGGTAGGAGAGAGAGAAAGAACCAAACATCACTCTGGCAAATGTGCTGCCGGGGATTGAACTCAGGACCTCATGCTTGAGAGTCTACTGCCTTAGCCACTGTACCACCTCCCAGACCATGAAAATTAATTTTATTATATAGGTTAAATTGCTAAAAAGAATGTCATGTATTTACTTTATGTTTGAATTGTTAATTTACTATTATTTTCATTTTTGCTAATTTTAAAATGCAGTATATATATTTGCAATAAATTCATATTTTTTATCCTGAAAATTGGATGGATCACACAAATATTTTTTCCTGCATTTTCTAATTGGAGCTGTTTTTTCCTAGGCATAGTGTCAGCTGTCATCAGCCTGGGATTTCACATTACTGATTTCTTGGGTTGAGTCAGTAGTCTTCAAAATCCATTCATACATTTTTCCTGCTTTACTCCCTTGTTGGATGCATACCTGTACAGGAACCTATTATAGATTTTTAAAGGGAGATAACTTTTAGTGTCCTTGAGCACCTGAAAATTTATGAATTCTTTCTTTAATAGTAAATTCATCTGGTATAGAATTATAGTTCAAAATATTTTGCCTGGAATCTTTGAGGACTTTGTTTTATTATTTTTTTTAGTCTTCTAAAGATTTGTTTATGTTATAAAACTTAGTTTTATTTTGACGGGGTGCTTTTAATTTTTTCTCTTTATTCTTTGCACTTGAAATTTTAATATTATATTTTATATTTATATTAAAGAATGAGACTTTAAGTTTTGAGATGGGCACTTATGTATTTTTAATCATCAGAATTGTATACGTGTCTAAGTCTTAAAAATTCCCTTTATTTACTTAACAGTTATTTCTCATTCATTCTGTCTCCTCTTTAAAGGATAACTTAATTACATATCATATTCTCTGTATCTCAATATCCTTTAAAAAACGACATTAAGTTTGTTATTTAGCTTAAAGTCTGATGAGATTATTTTATTTTAGAAGTTTACCTTTATAAAAATATATTTATGTACTTTATTATGGATGAACGAGGAAGGGAGGGAAGGAGGGAGGGATGAAGACAGAGAGAGAGAGAGAGAGAGAGAGAGAGAGAGAGAGAGACGGAGAGAGAACTAAAGTACTGCTCAACTCTGACATAAAGTGATACTTAGGATTGAACTTTTGGCCTGTGGGCATACAAGTTGGTGTTCTAATTGACTGAACTATTTCCCTAACCTTTCACATAAATCTTTGCGCTCTTCCCTGAAGGGTTGATTAGATTACATCAGTGAGGTGAGGCTCATTATTTCAGGAGATATTTCTACTAGAATAATACCCTTAGAATAAAGGTCACTGGTGATTAAGAGGTAATATTTAGATATTATTAAATGTGATGTTAGCATAATACCTGGAAATACTTGAATTGTCTCAGACTAATACTGTCTTCCTAAAAAGGTGCTGGATGGGTGATTTACCAGGGAAAAAATAAAGCAACATGATATTTTATTAAGAACTGTAACCTTGGTCCCAAACTCTGAGGCAGAACTTTTGTACTCATAGACCCTAGAAATAGCTGCTTAAGTAAACTATGTTTATCAGACATGCAGTAACCAAAGTCACAAGAATTACTTTGTTTCTTTCCCCTAATGACAGACCTAGAATATGATGTTACTGCTATAAATTGAGGAAGGGTGGATTCCAACACAACCATCCAAACCAGAATAGAAAAACAAGTTGGTAAATTAGACTGGCATATGTGCTATGTCCACCTATACAGACATTGTACTTGGCTAGATAAAAGACAACATTTTAATGGAAAAAAAGAAAGCTGAGTAGACCTTCTTTCCTGATATATAGGTTTCAGGTCTTGCAAGATCCCTTCATGATCCTAGGCAGAGATAAAGGAAGAAAGAAAAGAAATGAAAAAAGAAAGGATTGGGCTAGCCCCTTTTTGTGAGAATAGATTTTTTATTACAATAAATTCCAAACATTTAAAAGAGAATAGTATAATGAACCACATATGCCCATCAACTATTAACATTTGCCAGTTTTGTTTCATCTATTTTCTCACTTAATTGTTTTTTATAGATTATTTTAAACTGAATCATGTCAATTTATCTGTAACTACTTCAGTATGTATCTGCTAAGGATATTTTTAAAAATTATCATGTCATTATGGAAATTAACATTAACAATACTTGTAAATTTTTTTAATGTTCAGTCCCACCACCAGAACTCCATATCCCATCCCCCTCTACCAATAGCTTTTCTAATCTTTATCCCTCTGGGAGCATAGACCAAGGGGCATTATGGGGTACAGATGGTGGAAGGTCTGGCTTCTGTAATTGCTTCATACTCCCAGCCTGTCTCTCTCTTTCCCTGGTCAGGTGGGGCTCTGGGGAAGCAGGGCTCCTGGACACATTGGTGGAGTCCTCTGCCCAGGTTGACATCACAGTAGCATCTGGGACCTGGCAGCTGAAAGAATAGTTAACATATAAAGCCAAACAAATTGTTGACTAATAATGAACTTAAGGCTGGAATAGTGCAGATGAAGATTTGGGGGTCTCCGTTTTGTAGATAGCTAGTAGGCCTATTTTAGTTATATTCTAAAGGGCCCATGACTGTATTAGTGTTGTTTTGTTTTGTTTTGTTTTATTTTGTTTTCTGAGGCTGACATATGACATGCAGGTGGATCCAAGTTGTTGTCTGGGGAGATGATGTCATGGCTGGTAAAAGGACCAGAAAGCAGGATCAGGGAAGAGAGTAGCTCCCAAATATGGGAAAGGTATGTAAATGTTGTTGACTGTAAACCCCATTGATTTGATGTGAGGTTAGGAGCCTATGAGACCTCTGCATCCCTTTAGATCTGAGCTCACATTCTATGGTCATGAGTAGGAACATTCTAAGCTGTCCCAATTTCAGAACCCATCTTCCTCTCTTGCCCTTATTCAACTTTTGTAGTCCTTACTTTGATAAGGTTAGCTTAGGAGTGACTGAGGAAAATATATTAGGAAGTAGGTGAGAAGGTTATCTAAGTCTAATTAAACACTATTTCATTGTGAACTTTATGGTGTCTTTTTAGGTCTTTCTACTTGCTCGCTGTATATACTGACTCACTGCAGACTATTGTGCACTTTTGCTTTCAGGTATATATTTCGCCATAATTTATGGATACATGTGAACATATGCCCTATCCCATGGAAGCTGGTCTATATCTAGGTTTTGGAACTTTGTTAGGAAGTGAAACACCTGGAATAGAATTAGAGAATACTATGAAAGGAAAAGTCTCACCTGAGTAATGAGGCTGACAGGTTGACATTCCATGTCTGACATCTCTAAACATGCTGAGGTGATACTCTACTCATTGTGCTGATTAAATTGAAATAGTCAGATGCAATATCATTTGGTATGACTTGAGAGAAGCATGCAGGAAAGTTAGCCCTACCCTAGGGGTTGCAGGACTGGGGGAAATATAGGCTCTATTGGGGAAGCAGGAGGTTCCACTGCCTTAGGGTTTAAGAAGGCAATAGATAGTTATTATTGTAATCAAATTATTTGGCAATTAGGTTAATTTTGAAAATACCATTTTAGGATTTGCTATACCATACACAACATCACGATACTTTATGTCCTTTGACATTATTTGTATATAGCTGTGTCTTATAGAGTATTGCCACTGGTTGCTTCTGTTCTACCTTGTCTAAGCTTTCAAAGAGAACATTTCAAAGACTTGGCCTATGGTCTGTGCATTAAAAAGTTTGAGATATTCAATCAGTTCCTCCCCATCATATTAATTAAATAGTGATTTATATGACTACAAGTTAATAGGAGTGTACATAAACACCATTCCCACCACCAAAAGACTGTGCCCCATTTTTCCCCTCCCCCCCAGCCCCAGTGAAGCCGAACACCCACCCTCACCCTCAACCCAGAGATTTTTTACTTTAGTGTCCTACTTTAAACTAAGTCAAATCCTGCTTTGAGTTTCTCATTCTGTTTTTCGTTCTCAACTTCTGTTTATGAGTGGGATCATCCCATACTAGTCTTTGTCTTTCTGACTTAGCTCACTTACAATAATTCCTTCTAGCTCCAACGAAGCTGGGTCAGAGAAGGTGGGTTCATTGTTCCTAATAGCTGCATAGTATTCCATTGTGTATATATACCACAGCTTTCTCAGCCATTCATCAGTTGTTGGGCAAGTGGGTTGCTTCCAGGTTTTAGGTATTACCAGTTGTGCTGCTATGAACATAGGTGTGCACATATCCTTTTGGTTGGATGTTATGGAGTCCTTGGGGTATATCCCTAGGAGAAAAATTACTGGGTCATATGTAAGGTCCATGGCTAGCCTTGTGAGAGTTCTCCAGACTGCTTTCCACAGACATTGGACCAATTTACATTCCTATCAGCAGTGTAGAAGGGTTCCTTTGTTCCCACAGCCTCTCAAGCATTTGTTACTGCTGTCCTTTTTGATGTATGCCATTCTCACAGGGATGAGGTGATAACTCAGTGTTGTCTTATTTGCATTTCTCTGACAATCAGTGACATGGAGCAATTTTCATATGTTTGTTAGCCTTTTGGATTTCTTCTGCAGTGAATTTTCTGTTCATATCCTCTGCCCATTTTTGGATGGGGTCATTTGCTTTTTTGTTGCTGAATTTGTTGTGCTCTTTATATATTTTGGTGATTAGTCTCTTGAAAGACTTGTATACAGAAAACAATGAATCACTATTTAAAGAAATAGAAAATGATACCAAGAAATGGAAGGATATCCCATGCTCATGGATTGGAAGAATTAATACCATCAAAATGAATATTTTCCCCAGAGAATATTAAATACAGATTTAATATGATACCCATCAATGTTCTACCAAGCTCCTTTAGAGAATAGAACAAAAATTACAATAAATTATCTGAAACCAGAAAACACCTAGAATTGCCAAAACAATCTTGAGAAAAAGAAACTGAAATGGAGGCATCACATTCCCAGATCTCAAACTATATTATAAAGCCAACATAATCAAAAAAGTATGGTACTGGAACAAAAATATGTATGCAGAACTGTGGAACAGAATTGAAAGCCCAGAACTAAACCCCCACACCTATGGACATCTAATCTTTGATAAGGGTGCCCAAAATATTACTTGGAGAAAGGAGTCTCTCTTCAATAAATAGTGCTGGGAAAACTGGGTTGAAACATGCAGAAGAATGAAACTGAACCGTTTTATCTCACCAGAAACAAAAATCAACTCCAAAAGGATCAAGGACCTGTTTGTTAGACCAGAAACTATCAAATACTTAGAGGAAAACATTAGTGAAACACTTTCCCACCTACACCTCAAGAGCATCTTTGATGATACAAGCCCAATTGCAAGGAAGACTAAAACAAAAACAAATCAATGGAACTACATCAAATTGAAGAGCTTCGCACAGTAAAAGAAACCATTACTCCAACAAAGAGACCCCTCATGGAATGGGAGATCTTCACATATCATACATCGGACAAGAGACTAATCATTCTATTTTCTTTTTAATTTTTTTAAATTCATTTTCTCTTTTGTTGCTCTTATTGTTTTTTATTGTTATTGTATTTATTGATGTCATCATTGCTAGATAGGACAGAGAGAAATGGAGAGAAGAGGGGAAGACAGAGAGGGGGAGAGAAAGATAGACACCTGCAGACCTGCTTCAAAGCTTGTGAAGCCAACCCTCTGCAGGTGGGGAGCCAGGACCTCAAACCGGGATCCTTATGCAGTTCTTACACTTTGCGCCATGTGCACTTAACCAGCTGCGCTACCACCTGACTCCCAACCATTCTATTTTCAACTGCACTTCTCATTCCTGTCCTCTGTCCCATAACCCTTTGGTGCTACTGATCCTAAGCAACCAGATTGTTTCAACCTCATAGTGTTCTCTGAGTTACAGCTTTCTATGATATCCACCAACATTCTTTCATGCATTTTCATTCGTTTCCATTATTTATTGAAATCCCTTGTCAGTTGGTAGTCTTCTACATTATGCTTTTTTTTTTATTTGTATTGCTCTTCTAGGAAAAGTGTCATAAAAGAACACAAGGCAGAATTTATATACTCAGTTCACTATTTTCTACAAAAGATCTTGTACGTATAACTGCAGTTTGTTGAAACAAAATCTTGGATATAAAAATGAAAGTATCCCTTTTAAATTTTTTATTACATTTTATTTATTTATTGGATAGAGACAGCTGGAAATTGAGAGGAAGGAGGAAATAAAGAGGGAGAGAGACAGAGAGACACCCACAGCCATGCTTCACTTATGAAGCTTCCTCCCTGGAGGTTCCAACCCTGTGGCTTGAACCTGGGTCCTTGCATATTCTAGTATGTGTGTTCAACTAGTTGTGCCACCACCTGGCCCTTAAAATTAAATTATTCAATAATATTTTTTCCGCTGTGAACAAATTTTTATCTACGGTGTGTCTGTAACCACGTATCTTCAAGTTATGTACATTCATCTGCAGCAAGAGACTGATATTTAAAATAGCCCCTTACTGATAGAATTTAATAAAGAAAGACCCACTGTGTTGCATTCACATTTGTCACAAAAATATCACTCATGTGAGAATGTCCCTTTCTGCAGGGATGTAATTCCAATATGGGCAAGAGAAGACTCATATTTTACATTTTCTGTGAATAGAAGGAACTACTTCAAAATTATAATACTTTGGTAAAAAATCAAATCTTTCTCTACTAGATGAGTTTTTATATAAGTATTATAAATTGTTTATTATTATATCACCAAGTTTAACATATCCTTGAGGACACATGATTTAAAATGGGGCTGGGGGCTGGGTGATAGCACAGTGGGTTAAGTACACATGGCACAAAGCACAAGGACAAGCACAAGCACAAAGATCCCTGATGAGTCCCTGGCTCCCCACCTACAGGGAGGTTGCTTCACAAGTGGTGAAGCAGGTATGCAGGTGTCTTTCTCTCCCTCTCTCTGCTTTCCCCTCCCCTCTTGATTTCTTTGTGTCCTATCCAACAACAAAGACAGCAATGAGAACAATAACAACAACAACAACAAACAACAAGGGCAACAAAAGGGAGAAAAAGTAGCCTCCAGGCACAGTGAATTTCTGGTACAGGTACCGAGCTCCAGCAATAACACTGGAGGAGATAGAAAAGAAAAATTAAAAAATGTACAAAGTGGTGCAGAGCTTGACAGATTGGCCAATAACTAAAATGATGTCTGTTGAAAGTAGAAAGATGGAAAATAATTACGCTGGCACTTCCTCTAAATATTTGATGGTTTCTGCTCTTACATCTGAATCCTTGATCCATTTGTAGTTTACTTTCATGTGTGGTGAAACGCAGTGGTTCAGTTTCATCCTTCTGCATATTTCAACCTAATTTTCCTTGTACTTTGTTGAAAAGTTTTCTCTCTCCACTTAATATTTTGGATCTATTGTCAAAAATTAGATGCCCATAGGTGTGGGGGCTTATTTATATGAACTCTCAAGTCTATTACACTGTCCAGCATGTCTACTTTTGTTCCACTACCAGGGTTCTTGGTGTACTGCACTAAATCAAAGGGTGAGGGTGAGGGTGAGGATAGTTTTTAAATCTTGGAGCCTGGTGGTGGAGAGAGACCTAGGTTGGGAGTGAGGATGTTTTGCAGAAACCTAACATGGTGAGATGAGAATTACTCATGTGTCAACAACTGTACTTAATGTAGACCATTAATTCCATCAATGAAAAGTGAAAGATATATAAAGAATTCTGACTTTTGGTGGTCCGGGAGGTGGTGCAATGGCTAAAGCACTAGACTCTCAATCACTAGCAGCACATGACCAGAGTGATATCTGGTTCTTTCTCTCCTCCTAGCTTTCTCATTAATAAATAAATAAAATCTTAAAAAAAGAATTCTGACTTTTGTGTAACAATGAATGATAGCTGTTATATAATATTCCTGGCATTGTTGCATGTTCCCTTATTCAAATCAGTGAGACTATGGATACTTCAGCAAAGCTTGTGTTTATATTTTATTTGCATACAGACTTCACCTACTCATATTTTGTATTCTGCATGTTTATTTCAGAAAATTTAATGATTCTTACCATTTGTTCATATTTAAGGAAAATATTTAGAATTATACCAGTAGGAAAATGCTTAGATAAAATATACACTCATGGTGCATAAGAAAAAATTGGGCTGTGGGAATGTAGAGACAGCACATGACCCAAGCAGCATCATGGTATGAGACTTGTGAAGTGGCAGCGATGGACTGGCATGTAGTCATGCAAATTAGAAAACGTCAGTTTTTTGTAGACATGCTCCTCACTGGAAAAAAAATTAATAACTCACAAGAAGTTTTCTCAATGAGTAGGAGGTAAATATGGAATTTTCTGTACTTATCAGAAGTCTCTTTGATTTCCAGTACATGTGTTTTGAGATATTCTGAACTTCAGACAGAAGATTTATTTTTCACAGGATTACTGTGAACATCTTATTTATGGCTTTTAAAAATAGTGTGCATATTTCTTTTTAAAAAATTTCTTTATTGGGGAATTAATGTTTTACATTCAACAGTTAATACAATAGTTTGTACATGCATAACATTTCTCAGTTTTCTATATAACAGTACAGCCCCCCACTAGGTCCTCTGTCTTCCTTCTTGGACCTGTATTCTCTTCCCTGCCTCCACCCACCCCAGAGTCTTTTACTTTGGTGCAATACGTCAATTCCAGTTCAGATTTTACTTGTGTTTTCTCTTCTGATCTTGTTTTTCAACTTTAAAAATACTGTGCATATTTCTGTCACATGATAGATCTCTGTATTTGGCTTAAATTTTGTTCAGTAGCTATTGCTAGAATGCTTTCTTTTTTTTTCTGACCAAATTTCTTTGAGAGAAGACAGAGTCAATTAATTACAAAAACTCAGTATAGAAAGAAGTGAATTTTAGGTCATTATGGGGAGGAAAGGAGTCAGAATGATATTTCTGTAAGAAGAAATAAACAAATATAGCACAGAATCATTTTGTGAACTCAGTTTGGGGAAGTTAGAGGAAAAAGAAAGTATAGGAATATATCTTCATACTGACACTAAACAGTACTGCTGAAATAGTATTATTAGTGCTCTCAGTTTAGGAGGAAAATGGTACTAAGTATTTCAAATTTTTAGGCAAAGGGAGTGAGGCTTAAAAGAAGGTCAAGTTGACCCACAATAAAGAAATTTAAAAAAAAAGTCAAGTTGTTTGAAAACAAAGAGTTGTAGACATAACAATTAGCTGTAGTATTTAATTTAGAACCATAGATTGTGAATAAAATCAGCATAATGTTGAAAAATACTAACTTAAATATTTTACTATCATTTGTTCATATGTAAGGAAAATATTTAGCTGTTATTTTCCCCATATTTTTATATCTCACTTCAAAATCTGTGTTGATAGAATCTAGATTTTTCCTCACATTAAATGATTAATTCATATTGGCCAGAAAAGCAGACAACATCTTTCAAGCTCTCAATATTACTGCAATTTCTAGTTTTTTAGAATATCTTTAGAGAATGAAAAGCACTCTCCTTTTTTTTATTGTTGCTGTCACAAGGAACTTCGTTAGTTACAAAATGATGAACAAAATGTAGCCTAGCAAAAATAAAACACATGTACATCTTCTAAAGCATGTGACTTTTCCTACAGTTTGGCTGCAATGAACTGTAAACTATTTCCCTATCATAAAATTGTACTCCAATTTTGCTGGAAAGATAGAAATAAGTTAGGGCTAGTGAATGAGATTAAGATGTACTTTGTGACTTTCCATCTATCTGTACACCAAACTTCCCCAACATTTACAATTCCATCTCGAGCCATTTATTCTGAGTTTTATGAATTAGATGGTGCAAGGGAAAATGAGTATAGTGAATCAAAAATAGGAAAGATTAGGGTGAAATGTATATCAGCCTAGATGTGCATTAAGTCTCCAAAACTATGAAAAGAGTTTGGCAGACTTCCAGGACCAAGATAGTGATAAAGGAGACTCTTTCCTTCACTCTTATGAGGAATAACTTTATTAATTAGAAAAAGCTGAGCATTCAGTAAGTCCCACAGTAAAATTAAAGCACACTACCTTAAAAATATTTGCATACATTCACAAGGGCCTGATATAGTATATATATATAAAGAATTCCTAAAACTCAAGAAAAATATCCCAAAATGTGCAGATCTGAATAGACCCTTCATCAAAGAAGACATAGACACAGTCACAGGGAGAATGCTCATCATCACCAACTATAAGGGTAATGTAAATCAGAACTACAGTGAGATAGTATCCCGCTCCTATGAACACAGTTGCTATCCAAAAGACAACAAGCAAGTCTTTGTGATAATGTGGAGATAAAAACTCTTACCCATTATTAGTGGGGATGTATGTTGGTATAGCTATTATGGAAAGTAGAATGTAGATGCTTCAAAAATTGTTGCTATATTAAAAGATATCAGCACTTAAAAATACAAGTGCTGTAAGATCCAGGTATTCTACTTTTGGATGTTTATCTTAAAAATTAATTCAAATAAGATAAAACACCCTATTATATTATTATATATACATCTGAGCTAATATAGTAATACAGCATTATTGTATTAGCTCAGATGTTTCCCAGCTGATGAATGGATAAGCAAAATGTGGAATGTAACAATGGAAGATGCTCTTCATCTATAAAAAAGTGATGAGGTCCTTCCCTTTGCACCAATATAAATGAACCTAGAGGATGTTATGAAATAAGCCAGGAAGCGAAGGACAACCAAATAAAATTTTGCTTGTATGTGGTATACAGAGAAAACAAAGAGATGAATTAAATAAAATAGTAGCAAATATTATAACTCTAATATCAACCAGTTACCAGAGAGAACTGGAAAGACTGGGAGACTAGTGTGCCAATTGGTGCAAAGGGGACGCACACAGTGCTTTCTGGACGTGCACACCTGGAACCTGTGTATGGATCTAGACCATACACAGTGATACCTCAACAACAAAATCATTGAAAATAAAAAGTGTTTGGTTACTGATCACTTGCCTGCTGCACTTTATGTTAATCCTAGTAGTTAAAATACAGTTAAAAACAGTGATAGGAAAAAAAAAACTGGATGATTTTTTTCTTTTGTTTTGAGCCAGGGTTACGGTTATTGAGTAGTTGCAGAGAAAGGCTAATAGAGCTAGTTGTTAACATTTTGTAGACATGACTTGATGACTAATGATCATTTATTCCTGTCTTAAGAAGGAAATGACTGAACTTTCCTCTATTTTGTGCAGTCTGATTTTTGTCTGCTCTTCACATATATTCTCTCTTTTGAATACACACTCAGCAGCACCTTTCATATCTACTGTTTTCTTTAGTTATAATTTCTCTGTTCACAGTAGAAGATGGTCTGATCAGGGCAGCACAGAAGGAGCCCAAATCGGTGTAGGACTGTTCAGGTAGATTAAAGGGAAGGAATACAGTGAGCCAGGCCTCTACTACTTCCTGTGGCTTGTGGAATTCCAAAGATGAAGTCCTAGGTGCTAAACCTGCTAATACCTTTGTTGTGATCCCACTCAGGGTGCATTCTCTAGGGGAGAGAAGAATGATTGACTGAATTAGAGACTACAGCAGCACCAAAATAGTCTAGATTTGGGCAAATTCCAGCTGCCCAGTGAGCTGAAGTATGGTTGTAGGGATCTCCAGCATTAGTTAACCACCTTCCATTGTAAATTTCTTCAGCCATATTATTTTTTCTAACCACTCTTTTTGATGAATGCCTTGTCTGTTTAACTGTATTTTCTATGTAGAGACTTATTTTTTTTATGAATTCCTATAGAGCATTTGTCATCTCTAACTAAATAAAGTCAAAAGACCATAAAAGAGAAAATTAGCAGTATAGTGGTAGATATATTGTCATAAATCTTTACAAGTACTTGTTTAAATATCACTCTCTTTTATAATGGCCCACTTTCACTAATGTACTTTAAAATGTATTTGAGTTCATTATTAGGTTAAGCAAAATTGTGTCCTACATGCATTTTTACTTTGCTGTTACTAAAAGTTATTTTTTCTCTTTCAGATTCTTACATAACAACAGATTATCTAAAATCCCAGCTGGAAGTTTCTCTCATCTGGATTCATTAAAGAGACTGTAAGTAAAAGCAAGTGCAGAAACCCAAAAGCCCTATGGTTTTCTTCAAATTAAGCCTCAAACAAGGTTATGCCATTTCCTCCTGTTTTTCATAAAAGGTGGGTGCAGTTTCAGTGTGGGGGAAAAATAGTTTACTTAGTGGCAGAATGATAAAGGGCACAGACCATCTACTGAACTACATATCACATATTCTCTCAGCAATGATATTCAAAAGGGACTGTGAAGATAGAAGATTTCCTAAGCTCTCGCAATTTCCTTGCTGGTCAAATCTAAAGACTCCCAAAATGTCCTTCTATTTATTTATTTAAAAATTAGAAAGCTGAGATATGAGGGGTATAGAATGTGACCCAGTGGCCAGAGCACTATTCTTTTTTTTTTTTTTTTTTTTTGAGAAGAGTTTTTGGTAGATTTAAGGGTATTTTCTTTTTATTTATTTTTTATATTTTTAAATTACAGAATTACATGTCAACCAGGGGTTTAAATCCACACCATTCCCACCACCAGAGTTCTGAATCTTCACTCTCCCCACTGCAATCCACCACAGTTCCCCTAAAGTTGTAGACATGGGCTGACCATCTTCTCTACTACTATCTGTCCACAGTTATACACAGTTGCCTCTTCTTTTTCTGATTCACTCCTCTCCTGCTAAGCCACTCATGACATCATAACTACCTCCATATGTCCCTCTCCTTTTCCTTCTCTCTCTGGGCAGAGCACTATTCTTAAAAGCATAAATTCTCAAGTTTGACTGCTAGCATTTCATGTGCCAGGTTGCTGCTGTGGTCCTCTGGTCCCCTTTCATGAATATATATATTTCTTCTTTCTGTATGAAGTTGTACAATGCGTAGGTATTGTGTTGTACTGTCAAGCATGAGACCTCTTTTTTTTTGCCTCCAAGGTTGTTGCTGGGGCTCGGTGCCTACACTATGCTACACTCAAAAAAAATGGGCACAGGAACAGTGCATTCATAGTGCCCATTTTTTTAAGTGTTTGGATAGGACAGAAGGTGAGAGGGGAGGGGAGATAGAGAGGAAGAGAAAGATGAGATGCCTGTCGTAGAGCTTCACCTCTTGTCAAGTGACCTGCCCCTGGCAAGTGGGGAGCTGGGATAGAACTGAAATCCTTGCGTGGGTCTTTGGTGCTTCTTACTACGTGCACTTAACCCGGTGCACCACTGCCAGGCCGGAGACCTCAAATTTGATCCCATGCATTGTATATGTCAGAATGATGTTCTTTTTTTTTCTGTCTCTGTACCCACCCCAATAAATAAATTAAAAAAAATAAATGAATAAATGTAAAAAAATGAGATATGGGAAGTCTCAAAGAAAGTCTACTTTTTCTTCAGGCTACACAAAATTTTTTATGTGGCACAAATGACTATTCCTTTCCATTTTAAGTAAAATAATACTAGAAGTCTAATTCCAGTTCTCTCAGTGCCTCCATAGTCTCTATATGTCAGAATCACTCACTGTCCTTCAATACCTCTCTTCACCCAATCTGCATGAGTACATCTATGTTGTTAAATCTTTCCTGTAGTGACGTTTTTCCCTTCTGTATCTACAAATATGCCTTCCAGTCAGCAAATAAATCTCAGATGTCCTACTTTCTAATGGTAATTGGAGAGCATGGAGTGGAAAAATCTTAAAGGTGTATTTCTGCCCCCTGTAAACCTCATCTAGGCCTGTGAGCAAGGAAATGTTAACAATATGTCAAAAATTAGAATATTGAGAGAAATAAATTTGTCTTAAGTTGGTGACTAGGAGGTGTGCTTGAAATCTTTGTGTTTATAAGGTTGTGAATAATGAAGAGGATGATTCATTCAGCCCTTGTCTATTGTTGCTAGATTTTTTTCCCTACTTGTTCAACTTCTCTCACAGCCGACAAACAACATGATGCTGCATCAGTTATTTTTCCTCTTCAGAGTCACAAAACCTCTGCTTGATGGCTCTTTTTCTGTTAAAGCTTTCCTTTTTTTCTCCCTTCCTTCCTTTCTTTTCTTCTTTCTTTATCAGAACCTGTTGTATCATAGTCATTTGGAATAATATACAAGCCCACTCTTTTATTTTTTAAAGCATCTCTTTTAAAAATATTTTTATTTATTTATTCATTATTTGATAGAATAAGAGAAAAATTGAGATGGCGGGAGGAGATAGAGAGGGAAAGACACAGCAAGACACCTGCAGTACAGGTTCAAGTGCTTGAACTCGGGTCCTTGTGCATTGTAATGTGCGTGTTTAACCAGTTATGCCACCACCTAACCTCCCCCACTCTTGTTTTTTTTAACAGACTTTATTTTTTAAGAATAGTTACATTATCAGCAGAAGTGAACCATAAGTACCACAATATCCCAATATGCCAATGCCATAAGTACCACAATATCCCAATATGCCAATGCCTCCTATTAGCAACTTCCCTAACCAAGTAGTAGATTTGTTACAATGAAATTACATTGGAACAGTATTAGCACCCAGCGTTCATAATTTACATCAGGGGTCACGCTTGACATTGTATATGCTATGGGTTTAAACAAATATATAATGTCATATACCCAGCATAATAACACCATAGTAATACTTTTACTCTTCTAAAATGTCTCTGTACTTCATCAGTTTATCCCTTCCTCTCTACTACCCCAGCAGCCACTAATCTTTTCCCTTTCTCCATATTTACATATTTTCCAAAGCATCAGCTAGTTGGAACCATATCAGATTGATTTATCTCATTTAGTAATTCTCTCTCTTCCTTTCTCTCTTTCTTTGGCTCACACACACATTTAACATGTTTTCTGTCTTTTCATAGCATTTTTCTTTCATAATGAAGAATATTATTCAATTGTCAAAATGTACCACCATTTATCAACTTACTTTTTGAAGAGTATTTTGGTTGCATCAAAATTTGAGTAATTATTAATAGAATAACTGTGGAATGTATATTTCTTTGAGTGAACATAACATAACTATTTGGAAAACACCAAGGAATATGACTACTGGAGAGTATGGTACAGGCATGTTTAATTTTACAAGCCACCACACAAAAATCTATGCCAAGAAGACACACTTAATGGAAATTAAAATTGCAAATATACAAAATCAAGAGTTATAACCATAAGTAATATAAGAAAGACAATATAAGAGAGAGGACAGATGAAAACCAAAACACATTATTCCTCTCACTGCCAAAATAAAACATCTTATAATCCTGATGCAAAATGTGGTGGCATTTTTCACTTCACTAATATTGAAAATAACTATAATATTATATACTACAATATATCATATAGTACATATGCAATATAATACATTATAATATAATATTCTTAAAATAGTATTAACATAGCATAATGAGGAGTGAACTGCACACCTATAAGAATTGGCAAAATTCAGAACACTAATAACACCAGATGTTGGTGAGGATGTGAAATGCCAGAAGTTCTCATTCATGATAATGAGAATATAAAATCATGTGGCTACTTTGGAACAGTCTGGTGGTGGCTTCTTTCTTTCTTTCTTTCTTTATTCCCTTTTGTTGCCCTTGTTGTTTTATTGTTGTAGTTATTATTGTTGTCATTGTTGTTGGATAGGACAGAGAGAAATGGAGAGGGGAGGTGGAAGACAGAGAGAGGGAGAGAAAGATAGACACCTGCAGACCTGCTTCACCACCTGTGAAGTGACTTCCCTGCAGGTGGGGAGCCAGGGCTTGAACCAGGATCCTTATGCGGGTCCTTGTGCTTAGCGCCACCTGCGCTTAACCCGCTGCGCTACAGCCCGACTCCCTGGTGGTGGCTTCTAACACTCCAAATATAATCTTTTAAAAAATGTTTTAATTATTTTATTTATTTATTTGATAGAGGCAGTCAGAAATTGAGAGGGAAAGGGGGAGACTGAGAGACAGAGAGACACCTGCAGCAATGCTTCACCACTTGTGAAGCTTTCCCTCTGCAGGTGGGGGCTGGGGGCTTGAACCTGGGTCCTTGTGCATTGTAACAGGTGTGCTCAATCAGGTGCGCCACCACCTGGCCCCCCAAATAAAAACTTAAAATGTTAAAGAACTTAGATATTCTAATCCTTCTGTAAATCTTTACTGCTAAATGTTTGTTGTAGCTTCTCTGTTCCAGCCTCTTACATTTAATGAAACAGTATTCATGTCACTGCTGGAACAAACACAAAAGCAAGTAAAAGAGACTAAGGGAGACCTTGTTTTCCATGATGTTCCACTGTGTAGTCACTTTAGATTGCTCCTCCTCAAAAATTATGTTTATTTATTTATTTATTTTATTGGCTAGAGACATAGTGAAATTGAGCAGGAAGTGGGAGATAGAGTGAAAGAGAAAAACTTGCAATACTGCTTCACCACTTGTGAAGCTTCTTACCCCTCTGCAGATGGGGACTAGGAGCTTGAAACAGGATCCTTGCACATTGTGACATGTACTCAACTAGGCTCACCATCACCTGAACTATTTAGATTACATCTATGGCTGAATACCTTAGTTGTAGTTGACAGGAAGTGACATCATATTCCCAATTGTTATTACATGCAAATGTCCAAGGGAAATATTAATTATTGGTTAATGAAAGGCCTATCAGCAAGGAATGAGGATATAAAGAAAAGGGAATGTTCTGGATAGTTAAGGACCTACATTTGTGATTTTCCTAAGAGATTTCTATTGGCATCTTACCTTGTGTTCAACTCAAAGAAATTCATGGTGATAATGAGGGGAGACTTTATTCCTTAATTTTAACAGCTATGACTTGTATTCAAACTTTATGACAAAGGAATGAACTATGGACTCATTGATGTTGAATTTTCTTTTTAGCAAAGTAACTTATTCAGTACATCAGTTAGTGCCAAGGAACAGCCGAGGACAATGAACCCAGCAACAATAAAATTTCTAGTTTACTTTGCATCTTATGTAACATTCTACAGTGCTGAAAGAATTCTCTATTTTAACTCTGGATTTATTTTCTTAGTCTTGTTGCAAGTGTTAGGCTAATAAAATACATATCATAATGTTATTTTTTAAGAACTATGGATTTTATCCCCTGAATTAAATGACTTGATGCTGTTGAATACATCACTTTCAGTACAATTTTGTATACTTTTTCATATGTACTAAAGATTTCTATTTTTGAATTAAATACCTTTATTATATTTTACAAGCACATCAGACAATCAGTCTTCTCAAATTTATTAGTGTATTTCGTATCTATTCAAATTCTAAATCTGGGGAAAAACATATTTTTTACTTTGACTTTCAGAAAAAAAAACATTAGTGTTTTAGTAACTGGATGCTGATATAGACTCATAAATTAAAACAACTATGCAATTTGTAATTTGCTTGTTAGCTGATTCTTTAAATTTCTTTCTTTGTTTTCCCAGATGTTTTTAAGAAGTTTATACATGCTATTAAAATTGTAGCATTTTAATTCTGCTGATGTCTCATATAGTGCTCCTTATTATGCCAAGAACTGCATATCATTGCCCTTCTCCCATAAATTCCCTTTTATCACTGCAGTTTCTTATTGAGACTGTGACCTGAATACCACTGTAGGCAGGTTTCCGAACCTATA
Organism: Erinaceus europaeus; assembly: GCF_950295315.1. Classification (NCBI taxonomy): domain Eukaryota; kingdom Metazoa; phylum Chordata; class Mammalia; order Eulipotyphla; family Erinaceidae; genus Erinaceus; species Erinaceus europaeus. Next base: position 154,605,893 of record NC_080162.1, read on the forward strand.
TTACTGATATCCCATTTTTAGCCTTTAGGGTATAATTTATCATATCTGTGCCCTTTCTACACATTTGCTTTTGGTCAGAATGGAGATTTATATAATAAATCTCTTTGACTCTGTCTGTATCCATTTTATTTCATGAGAAAAATACTAGAAATAATGAGAGTATATAGGGTAAAATTCAGCAAAGGTGAGTAATTTGCATGACTGAGTACCGCAAAGACATGTGAAAGTCCTTCCTAGCCCAGTCTTCAAGAAACAAACAATTCAAGTCTTGGACTATAGTATATGGACACTGTTGCTGGGAGCATTGGCCATTTCAGTAGTGCAATGAAAATCTGCTGACTTTAGACGTTACCGCAAATAGAAAACACAGTGAACACATGCTTATCCATATTGATGCTGCAGAGGTTAACAAAAAGAAAAGAAAGCTCTGAGATGGCTACCTGAATTGACACAACACATAGTAGACCTCCTGTCACATGAAGCCCAATCTCTTCCTTTTGAGAATCTCTACAAAAAATTAAAAGATGTTACAAAAATATACATTTTTATTCCTTATCATCTAAGATAACTTTAAACACATAAAACACACATTTTCATTTCCTCATTTATTTATTTATAATCAAATAACAAAGGGCATGTTAAGTGGAAAGCTCTTGTTGAGGCTCAAAATGCTTCCCAAAGATATTAATAATGGAGATGCATCTGCTCTGTACAAAGTAATACTGAATGTATCCAGAAAACATTGTTCATTGTCTTAATGCTGACAGCTAGACATTTTCAAATTAAAAGTGTTAGGGGCCAGGCAGTGGCTCACTTGGGTTAAGCTCACATGGACAAGGACCTGGTTTGAGCCCTCACTCACCACCCAAAGCTTCATGAGTGGTGAAGCAGGTCTGCAGATGCCTGTCTTTCTCTCTCCCTCTCTATCTCTCCTATCCTCTCAATCTCTCTCTGTCCTGTTAAGTAAAATAGAACAAAAAATGAAAGATGGCTTCCAGGAACAGTGGATTCGAGGCAAATAAATAAATAAATAAATAAATGTGTCATAGAGGAGGCAAATCAGATGAAATGCTGTGTTTTAAATCAGAAAATTCAAAGTAGAAATTAATGGTCACTTTTAGCAACTGTATCTTCTGTTTGCATGCCAAGGCGCCTGGATTCCAATACTCTGGTTTGTGACTGTGATTTACTGTGGCTGCGGGAACTTATGCAAAGCTATGCCCAAAATGGCCAGACTCAGGCTGCTGCCACTTGTGAGCATCCCAGAAGACTCCATGGACGTGCCATGGCCTCAGTATCAGTGGAAGAATTTAAATGTGGTAAGAAAACATTTTCTATGCATGTAAGACAAATTGCTTTTTCTTCACTCTCTTTCTATATGTGCATATTATGACATTGCATTTGAGAAGACATATTGACAGAACATGTTTATAAGGGACTTGGTAAAAAAAAATAAGTCAATATCCTGTCATCATTCCCATTTTTATTTAAGGGAGTTTGTGTCATCAAAGACTGCCAGAGCTGGGACAGTTCTTGGAAATCATTTACTCTAATTTCCATAATTTCAAAGGAGAAATACTGAGAACAGATTATTTTTTCAACAACGTCAAAGCACAGTGTACCAAGTAATAAGACTTTTCACTTATTCCCCAGTATCATCTAGTGCTTATAAATGGGAATTTTAAGCTTCTCAATTTTAGATCAAATAATCACCATACTGGTAAAAACACTTCACAAGTCTGCTTAATGTTTTCTTTTTTCAGCTAAAATAGACTTGCAAATAGAGCTTAAGCAATGAGAACTTCTCTTAATGTATCTCTTTAGAAGACCAGAGGTGGCTCAGTGGTAAAACACATGCCTTGTATAATTAAAGCTCTGGGTTTGATCCTCAGCATCACATGAAAGCAGAAAAGACAAAACAAATAGAGCACCATAAATGGTGGAAAAGAGCAGAATCAAGGAATTAAAGGGATACATTTTTGAAGAGAGAAGTCAAACTCTCACTATTTGAAGATGATATGATAGTATACATAAAAAAAACCCTAAAGAATGCAGCAGGGCACTCTTGGAAATTGTTAGGCAATATAGTAAGGTATGAGGATACAAAATTAACATATAAAAGTCAGTAGCATTCCACTATGAAAATGCTAAGGTAGTAGAAGAAGAATTCCAGAAATTAATCCCTTTTACTAAAACAATAAAACATCTAGGAATAAACCTAACAAAAGAAGTGAAAAATGTGTAAATTGAAAAGTATAAATCACTATTCAAGTAAATAGAAAAAGACTCAAAGAAGTGAAAATATATTACTTGTCCATCACTTGGAAGAATTAACATTGACAAAAATGAATATACTACCCAAAGCCATATACAAATTTAATGCAACCTCCATCAAGATCCCAGCCAATTTTTTTAGGAGAACAGAACAAAAGCTAATGTTTATCTGGAACCAGAAAAGACCTAGAGTTGCCAAATCTTGAGAAGAAGGAAGATAAACAGGAGCCATAACACACCCAAATCTCAAATTCTATTATAGGGGCATTGTAATAAAAACTGCTTGATAATGGAATATAAGTAGACATACTGACCAGTGGAATAGAATTGAGATCCCAGAATTAAGCCCTCACACCTATGGACATCTAATCTTTGTTGGAAAAATTGGGCTGAAACATGCAGAAGAATGAAACTGTACCACTATATTTTCCCAAACACAAAAGTAAATTCAAAATGGATCAAAGACTTGTAAAGGCTTCTTCAATGATACAAATCCAATTACAAAGAAGAGTAAAACTAAAATAAACTAATGGGACTACACCATATTAGAAAGATTTATATAGACATAATGGGCCTAGACCTCGAATAAATCCCTCTCTCCATTGTTATCAGTCATTTCTATTAGGAACAACACAATAGAGCCCTTTGTGGGACCCCATAGGTTCTTGCCCTCAACTTGGATCAACAACAGTAGAGAATGTTCCATCCTCCGAAGGGAGGATGGACAACATACTCTATGCTACACCTGAGGGAGATGGGTCAATACTGGGGCAGCTTGGATGTTACTACTCATGACCAAAGAATGTGAGCTCAGATCTACAGGGATGCAGAGGTCACATAGGCTCCTAAGCTGATTATGGACTCCAGATCACATCAAATCAATGGGGTTTACAATCAACAATATTTATACTCCTTTCCCACATTAGGGAGCTACTCTCTTCCCTGATCCAGCTTTCTGGTCCTTTTTCCAACCATGACATCATCTCCGAGATAATAACTTGGATCCACCAGCATATCAGATTTCAGACTCAGGAATAAAGAAAAAGAAAAAAAAATCTAGTATAGCCACAGGCCCTTTGGAATATAACTAAAATAGGCCTACTAGCTATCTACAAAATGGAGGACACCCCAGCTCTTCATCTGCACTATTCCAGTCCTTAGGTCTATGATTGGTTAACAATTTGTCTGGCTTTCTATGTTAACTCTCTTTTCAACCACCAGGTTCCAGATGCTAGCATGATGCCAACCAGAATTCCCTGGACAGGCAACCCCACCAATATGTCCTGGAGCTCTGCTTCCCCAGAGCCCTTCCCCGTTTAGGGAAAGAAAGAGACAGTCTGGGAGTATGGATCAACCTGTCAATACCCATGTTCAGCGAGGAAGCAATTACAGAAGCCAGACTTCCACCTTCTGCATCCCACAATGACCTTGGGTCTATACTCTCAGAGGGTTAAAGAATAGGAAAGCTATCAGTGGAGGGGATGGGATACAGAGGTCTGGTGGTGGGAATTGTGTGAAGTTGTACCCCTCTTATCCTATGGCTTAGTCAATGTTTCATTTTTATAAATAAAAAATAAAAAAATAAAATAAGGTCAAAAAGAAAGAAAGATCTGTACAGCAAAAGAAACTACCACCCATACAAAGAACCCTTGTAGAGAATGGGAGAAGATCTTTCCATGCTATACATCAGACAAGAGGCTAATAAGCAAAATATATAATGAGCTCAGCAACAAGAAAACAAATGACCACATCCAAAAATGGGGAGAGGTTATGAACAGAATATTCTGCACAGAAGATATCTCAAAGGCCAATAAACATATGAAAAAATTCCCAATGTCATTGATTGTTGGAGAAATACAAATAAAGACAATAATGAGATACCACTTCACTCTTATGAGAATACATAGGAAAAGTAGCAGCAACATAGTCATACATCAGCAAAAGTAGCAGCAACAAATGCTGGAGAGGTTGTGGGGACAAAGGGACCTTCTTACACTGCTGATAGGAATGGCAATTGGTCCAACCCCTGTGGAGAGCAGTCTGGAGAACTCTCAGTAGGGTAGAAGTGGACCTTCTTTATAACTCTGAAATTCCTCTTCTGGGGATATATCCTTATGAATCAAACACATTTATCCAAAGAGATTTGAAAAATACTACCATGAAGCTAACCTGTTTTCTGTGGTCAGGTGACCACAGCAATGTATCCTGGAACCCCACCTCCCCAAATCTTGTCTGTCATTATTCCTTCCTTTTCTTCTCTTTCTCTCTTTTTTTCCTCCCTTTCTGTTTGCCTTCCTTTCTCCCTTCCTTTCTTCCTTCCTCCTGAGACCCAGGGCCTCATACATATTTGATTTCACCATACCTTGTCCAAATTTTCATTGAGATAAAGATATAATGAGAAGCTAGAGAAGAAGATAAGAGAGCACATTACCATAACTTTTATGGAACTTCCATATGATGCCAGCAATGAATAGCAGTCATTATGAAATGTGGATGTAAGAATTTTGTATAATTCTATCAGTCATTTGATAAATAGTGATCAAGTAAGGACTCTAGCCTGGGTCCTATACATGGTGAGGAGAACACTCTACATAGTGAGCTATTTTTTCTGAATCCTTCAGTGAGTCTTTAAGCTTCTAAAGTTTAAGTCAAATACATGTCTAATATCTACACTGGTTCATCTGTTACTAGATCCACATAGTTTGATGTGCATACATTTGATGGAGACAGACATTAAAATGACTGATTGCGGGAGTCGGGCAGTAATGCAGCGGGTTAAGCGCACATGGCGCAAAGCGCAAGGACCGGTTAGGATCCTGGTTCAAGCTCCCAGCTCCCACCTGCAGGGAAGTTGCTTCACAGGCAGTGAAGCAGGTTTGCAGGTGTCTCTCTGTCTCGCTTCCTCTCTATCTCCCCTCTCTTTCTCAGTTTCTCTCTGTCTCTGTTCAATAACAAATAAAAAAATGATTGCTCTGAATAATATTTTCAAAAACTACAATTTTAATTAAGCCCAGGTATGTTGATTTTAATAAGAAAATACTACAATTTTGGTTATTTTAAGAGTATAATCCTTTTTGTTTCAGAAAGGCCTCGAATTACTTATGAGCCACAAGATGTGGAAGTAACATCAGGAAATACTGTCTACTTTACTTGCCGGGCTGAAGGAAACCCCAAACCCAAGATTATTTGGATACATAACAAGTAAATATTGTCTGTAGCATCTGTTGTAAATATCTTTCAAATTTCAGTAGTCCATTTTTTTTGTACTTCAACTTATTTATTTAGTTCTGAAATTTCCAAGATTATCAGAGTTTCTTGGAGATTAAACATCCTTGCACTCTCATTTCTGAGGTGTCGTGATATCTAAAGGCCCTAATTTTGGGTAGCAATCATTATGAAAATTGGATGTGAGAATTTTGTACTACTTTCTATTAGTTATTTAATAGTGAGCAAATAAATTATTACTGTGTGGCATCGTAAGGAAATAACATTTTGAGAGTAAGAACTTGAGGGAAATATTTCTTTTTCTTTTTTTTTTTTTTTTGAGAAAAATATTTCTGATTTAGATCTTCAGCCAAAGGGGAAGTCCCAGTGTGTGTCCTTTAGGGTGGAAGATAGGATATTTTGAAAGGGATAGGAAAAGAGATGACCTGGAAATTTGGTCATTTGTAGTGAAACTTTGCATAAATTCATTAGTTTACTTGTTTGTCTCTAATTTTTGAAATAGTCTTTATACAGAAATAGTCTATATACAGAATTCTGTAGCATGGAGTGTGGGTCTAACTCAGCCAGTGATCTATTGTCTTTTCATAATCAACATGAAACTAAGTCAAGCTGTTTAATTTTTACCTAGAAATCCCATCAAGGTATGTTTGAAATAAGATGGAATCTGAATCAAAACAAATTCCACTGTAGGAAATTACCAAAATTTTTGATATGACCCTAAGCCCTAAGTTATTTTAATTTCAATTGCAATGATAAAAAAATCAGCCCTCATAGGATTATGTAAATGAATTATATATACAATAAAGCATACCTAGCATTATTTAAAATACTAGATACTGAATGTGCACTCATTGTGCTAGCTGATAAAACACAGAACTTTAAGTTCAAAACTCTGTGAATATAAAATCAAAAAGTGGGAAACAGGTAGTGGCACATCATTTAGATGCACATATCCCCCTACAAAAAGACTTGATTGAGCCCCCTCTTCCCACCTGGATGAGGGATGCTTCATGAGTGATGAGGCAGGTCTGCAGGCTTTTATCTTTTTGTTCCCTCTCTCTATATACCCTTTGCTCTAAATTTCCTTTGTCCTTTGAAAACAAAAATAGAAGGAAAAACGGGGGGGGGTATGACCACTGGGAGCAATAAATTCATAGTGCTACACTAAACCTCAGTAACAACCCTGGTAGAATATAAACAAACAAATAAATACAATCAAAGCATAATAACACATTTTTCTATTATTAAGATAAAAACACTAGAAATAGATTGATAAGGTAATATAAAATCATTGCATATAATACCTGATTCAATTCCATAGTACTTGGATTAATTACTAAATGATTACATTATTTTAAAATACGTAGTTTGCATGTTTCTCTTCAATTTTTCATTATTATTTAAGTGCTGTATTTTATTATAAATAACCTGAATTTTATGCTTTTGTGCAATATTTTAATATACATTATAGTTTGCACTTTTTTCATATAGTTTGGATTTCTAATTGTAGTCAGAAACTCATATATGCTTGTAAAATATGTTTTTAGTTCTTGAAAGAGTATAGGTTAAAATAACTTGGCACACAGTCAACTATAATTGCTATTATATCTGGATTCTAGTCCAAGAGAAAGATTTAAATTGATAGAATATTTCAATTTATTTCCATCTGGAGATATTTCAAGGGTACTTGAAACAGAAATTGCTATTGTAACATCTTAAAGCTGCTTGCCCTGTCTTCTTACAGTTTAAATCCACTCATTATGGTATTCAAGGTTACAAAGACACAGACTGGTATTTAGAAAAAAGCAAATGAAAAATTATATTGTTTTTAGTGGAAAGTATGGGATATAAATCGTAAATATAATAACTAAGGAAACTAATATGGGGGACCAGGTGGTGACAAACCCTGTTAAGCATACACAGTACCATTTAGAAGAACCGGGATTGAAGCCCCCGCTCCCCATATTTAGCGGGGCACTTCATAAGTGGTGAAGCAGGTCTGCAAGTGCCTTTCTCACTCGCTGTATATCTTCCCCTCCTCTTTCAATTTCTTTCTATCCTATCTAAAAAAGAATTAAAAAGAAAACAAACAAGCAAAAATCGGAAAAAATAGCCTCCGGGAGCACTGGATTCATAGTTTCAGCCCTGAGCCCCAGCGATAGCCCTGGTGACAAAAGCAAACAAACAAATTAATATTTATGTAAAAGAAGATAAATTTTAAAAAAAGTAGAAGTCTAAATAAAACAAAAAATTGGTAGGAATCGGTTAAAATAGAAACGTTTTTGAGGCCAGCAGGTGGCGCACCCAACTAAGCACACATGTTACCATGAGCAAGGACCTGAGTACAAGTTGCTGGTCCCCACCTGCATTGAAAGGGAGGTTGCAAGCTTCATGAGTGAAGTGGTGAAGCAAGGCTGCAGGTGTCTCTTTCACTCTCCCTATCTCCCATTCCATCTCAGTTACTCTATCTGTATCCAGCAAATAGATAAGTAAATAAATAAATATTTAAAATAGTAACCATTTCATATAAAAATGATGAGTTTATACCAAATGCCTCACATCAACAAGTCTTAATTTACCAATTATTTGTTGCTAAGTATTTTTATATAAAAATAGCACAGGGGCCGGGTGGTGGCACACCTGGTTGAGCATACATATTACAGTGCACAAGGACCTGGGTTGGAGCCCCCCCACCCCCACCTACAGGGGGAAAGCTTTGCAAGTGGTGAGGCAGTGATGCACCCCCCCCCTCTCTCTCTCTCTCTCTCTCTCCCTGTCTATCTCCCCTCCTTCGCTCAATTTCTGGATGTCTCTAGTCAATAAATAAATAAAGATAATAAAGAAAAATAGCACATATACTCTAAGTGTGTGATGCAAAGCATTATATAGGATATCATTTGATACAAATATGTATTTTTGAAAAATATTTATTTTCCCTTTTATTGCCCTTGTTGTCTCTTTATTGTTGTTGTAGTTATTATTGTTGTTATTGATGTCATCATTGTTGGATAGGACAGAGAGAAATGGAGAGAGGAGGGGGAAGACAGAGAGGAGGAGAGAAAGACAGACATCTGCAGACCTGCTTCACCGCCTGTGAAGCGACTCCGTTGCAGGTGGGGAGCCGGGGGCTCCAACCAGGATCCTTATTCCAGTTCTTATGCTTTGGGCCATGTGCGCTTAACCTGCTGCACTACCGCCTGGCTCCCACAAATCTGTATTCTTATATAAGCTTAAGAAAAATGGTGTCAATTCATTAGAAGTTAGCCATGTGTCCTTTTAAACGGCATTCTTTTCTCTTCCTTTGAAGATAATTCTATCCTGACATCATAATTTCTGTGTAAAAAAATCAAACTATCTACAGGGATAGTTTTATCTCCTTTCTCTTCAGTCGAAATACCTTGTTTGTCTTGTTTGTTCTCCTGGATAGAACCACTGGTAATACTACTAGAAGATAGTAAACAAAAAAGTCATGTGGTGAAACATTTTTAATACAGAGCCACTATTTTTTAAAAAATATATTTATTTATTTTCTCTTTTGTTGTCCTTGTTTTATTGTTGGAGTTATTATTATTGTCCTTGTTGGATAGGACAGAGAGTAGAGAGAGGAGGGGAAGACAGAGGGGGAGAGAAAGATAGACACCTGCAGACCTGCTTCACCGCTTGTGAAGCGACTCCCCTGCAGGTGGGGAGCCAGGATCCTTCTGCCAGTCCTCGCACTTTGCTCCATGTGCGCTTAACGCACTGTGCTACCACCCGACTCCCCAGATCCACTATTATTAACATTTAGATTCTAGGTCATGAATATTTTGACCACCTTAAAGACACTGAAATGATGGCTAATAATATTATTGTAATCATCGTACTTTACAAAGAAGTTCTAAAATTATATTTTAATTTAAAAGATAAGATGCCTCTATTTTCAATTTGTTGGCATGGAGCTGGGAGATAGCTCAATGTGTTAAAGCACTCACTAGTATACTAGTATACTTGAGATGCTGTAGATTATAGATTAAATTCTGGGCACTACCTTATATTTGAGCTGATCATAACTTTAGCTATCTCTCTTTCTCTCTGTTTCCTTGTTATCTTTCTTTCATAATAAATTAAAAATATTTAAAGGAATTGAAAGATGATACAAATATGTGAGTATAGATGAAAAGTTATCTTTATATGTCTTGTACCTAGTCACAGTGCCTAGATTTTCTATTTTTTATTTAATTAATTAATTATTTTTACCAGAGCACTGTGCAGTGCTACCTTAATATTCTTATGTGAAAAACTAAAAACACATAATGGGAAAAAAGTCTCATTATCCACCAAATAAAAGTACCTTGGAATTCCCCATATCTACATATTTTTGCA